>NW_028274927.1:300000-541164 GCF_037043125.1 Eumetopias jubatus | reverse complement strand
AGCGAACCCCTCTCCGGAGGATATATCGAAGCAGTGACAAAAGTGGATGTGGAAGCACAACGCAACGGTTCTATACGAAACTCGGAAAAGAAGGTGGTGTAGAAGGCAGCTTTCCCCCGCGTCTTGGTTCCGGTTTAGGGAAGGGATACTCACTGCGCGTGTGGAAGCCTAGGGAAAGTACCATGGGCTGATGTGTGAAAACCAAGCCTGCGCAGAACGCAACGTTCAGCGCACATCTTGTTTCACGAAGAGAGAAGCCTTTCCAATGTGTGCGTGGAAGCCTAAGGCCAAGTGCCATATATCCTTACCCCCACGGAAAACCGCTGTAGGAAACCCGTCGTTCAACTCACAGATTCCCGGAGGAAGTTTTTCTAAAGTGCGTGTGGAGGCCCAAGGAAAAGTGTGACAGGCTTCGCTCTGAGAAGGAGGTCTGTGTGGAACGCCTCTTTCAGCTCACGGCTTGTTTCTGGCTGAGGGAAGGCTTCTCAAGGGTGTGTACGGAAGCCTAGGCAAAAAGCGCATACACTTCACTCTCCGGGGGGAAAAGGGCAAGCACCCAAAAGCATTGGCGAGAAACCGTCTCTCAACGAACACCTCCTTTCCTGACGAGACAGAAACATGTTCAACTCTGTGTGTGTGTGTGTGTGTGTGTGTGTGCGCGCGCGCGAGCGTGAGTGAATAAGGAATGTGCCATGCACTCACCTGGGAAAAGCAAGTCTGCGTATACGGCAACTCTCCACTAACATCTTCAGGTATCCTGGAGAGAGAAGCATTTCCAAAAGTGGGTGTGGAAGCATCATGAATGTGCCGTACGCTTTACAACCGTTCAACACCCAAACTCAACACCCAAAAAACAAATAAGCGAGTCAAGAAATGGGCAGAAGATATGAACAGATATTTCTCCAAAGAAGACACACAAATGGCCAACAGACATATGACAAACTGCTCAACATCACTTGGCATGGGGAAAAAGAAATCCAAATGACAATGAGATACCACTTCACACCAGTCAGAATTGCAAAAATTAACAAGCGAAGAAATAACAAATGTTGGTGAGGAGAAAGGGGAACTCTCTTACACTTCTAAGTGGGAATGAAAACTGGTACAGCCACTTTGGAAAACAATATGGAGGTTCCTCAAGAACTTAAAACAGAGCTCCCTTACAACCCAGCAATTTTATTTACCCCAAAGCTACAAATGTAGTGATCTGAAGGGGCAACTGCACCCCGAATGTTTATAGCGATATTGTCCACAATAGCCAAACCGTGGAAGGAACCAAGACATCCATCGACAGATAAATGGATAAAGAAAACATGGTATATACATATACAAAGGAATATGACTCAGCCATCAGAAAGGATCAATATTTAGCATATCGATGTGGAAGGCACTGGAGGGTATTATGCTGAGCAAAATAAGTCAGTCAGAGAAAAACAATTATTATATGGTTTTACTCATATGTGGAATAGAAGGAACAGCACAGAGGATCATAGGGGAAGGGAGGGAAAATGAATGCGAAGAAACCAGAGAGGAAGAAAATCCATGACAGGTTCCTAACTATTGGAAACAAACTGAGGGTTGCTGGAGGAAAGGTGGGTGGGGAGATGGAGTAACTGTGTGATGGGCATTAAGGAATGCATGTGATGTGATGAACACTGGGTGTTATACACAACTGATGAATTGTGGAACGCTACATTTGAAACTACTGGTGTACTCTCTGTTGGCTAATTCAATTTCAATGTTAAAAAAGTCTATTTTGTCTGATATAAGGATTGCTACTCTGACTTCTTTTGACATCCACTTGTATGATTAATGTTTCTCCACCTCTTAATTTCCATCTGCAGGTGTCTTTAGGTGTGAAATCTTTTATATATATATACAAACTCTGTCGTGCTCTTTTGCTTGGAGCATTTAGTCCATTTACATTCCAACTAATTATCATTAGACATGTATTTATTGATGTTTTGTTACTTGTTTCATAGTTTTTTGTGTAGTTTTTCTCTGATCCTTTCTTCTCTTGCTCTCTCTCTCATGGTTTGCTCGTTTTCTTTAATGATATTCTTGGATTTCTTTCCCTTTATCTTTTGCATGTGTATTAGAGGTTTGGGTTTGTGGTGACCCCCTGGATTATATATAGCCTTTTCAGTCTATATTAAGTTGAATGCTGTTTAAGTTCAAACCCACTGTTGACTCCTCCTCATGTGTTAGGGTATATGTTTTCATATTTTACATACTTTTATTTTGTGAATCCCTTAACTGATTTTTACAGAAATACTTATTTTTACTGCTTCCTTGATTCATTATTGTCATACTCTCACTTACGATTTTTTTCCACTCATAGTGTCCCCTTCAATATTTTTTGTAGTTAATTTAGTGGTCATGAACTCTTTTAGTTTGTGTGGCTAAGAAACTCTTTTTCTCCCCTTCTTTTCTGAAGGATAGGCTTGCTGGATAAATTATTCCTTGCTGCAGATTTTTCTCATTCAGCACTTTGAATATTTAACGCCACTTTCTTCTGTCCTGCATAGTTTCTGCTGAAAACTCAGCTGATAGATTTATGGGCTTTCCCTTGCATGTTAACTGTCTTCTTTTATCTTGCTGCTTTAAATGTTTTTTCTTTATCACTACCTTTTCCCATTTGGATTACTATGTATCTTGATGTGGACCTCCTTAGGTTGATTTTGTGGGAGGGGATCTCTATGCCTTATGGATTTGTATAGGTTTCCTTCACCAGATTAGGTTAAGTTTTCAGCTCTTCTTTGGTCAAATAGATTTTCTGCCCCCTTTTCCCCCTTTTCACCTTCTGGGATCCCTCTCATGTGGGTGTGGTTACACTGGATGGAGTCACTGAATTCCCTATGTCTCTTCTCATTTTTGCATACTTCTTTTTCCTCTCATTTGTTCCGCTTGATTACTTTCCATTACTGTCTTCTAGTTCATTAATTTGTTCCTCTGCTTCGTCCATCCTGCTAATTATTCTATCTAGTATATTCTTCATTTCATTTCTTGTGTTCCACATCTCTGATTATTTCTTTCATATCTCTTTGTTAAGAGTCTCAATGATGTTCCCCCTTCTGATGTCCTCCCTCTTTTCATTTCCCCAGTGAGTATCTTTATAATTGTTATCTTAAATTTTCTGTCAGGCATGTTCCTTATATCCATTTTGTTTAGGTCTCTTGCTGTGGCTTTGTCCTCTTCTTTCGTTTAGGACATAGTCCTCTGTCTGCTCATTTGGCCTACTTCTCAGAGAATATCTCTCTGTTAGGAAGGTCAGATATATTGCTTGTTCTTGAAAATACGGGGCAGAACATACATTTTTCACTTGGTGATGCTGGTTCTCCTCTGAAGGTAATGCATAGCAACAACAGAGACTGGATCTGGACTGTGTCATTGTGCACAACACATGGGGTGTGCTGTTTTAACAAGATGCATGCGTGTTCTGTGGGTGATGGGGAGACATATTGTTGTCAAGGATTGTGTGGGTCTTATCAGGGAGGGTATCCACAGCACTGGGACTGAAGCAGGTGTGGTAGGTGTGGGGATGGGCCATGGTTTATGCAAGTTAGTGATTGCTAGATTGTGCTTGGTCTTGCAGGTAGGTGTGTGTTTATAATGAGGGGCCGTAGAGGGAAATGGCACCTGCCAGCTCCTTTGTTCCTGGACAAGTCCCTTAGCAAACTCTGAGTTCAGGAACTATGTCTCCCTTGTTTAATCCTCAAGCACCTTTCAACCTGCTTCACCCAAGCTTCTCCACACTCTTTGCTCTGCTTAATCTTTAAGGACAGATCTCAGCTTCCTATCACCTTCTGTGCTCTCTCAGAGCTGAGACAGCTGATTTTTAAAAGTTCCAAGCTTTAAGTCTGCTGGTTGTATACGCTCACAAATGTCATCCCTTCTGATTTTCAAAGCCATAAGCTATGAGGATGTCTCTACGCTTTAGAGGCTCCCCGGTGTAGTAGTTTGTTTCTGGCCCCTCTGTGACTGTGGTTCCCTCCCTCTGGTGGTCAGAAATATGGGGTTTAGATTCCTACAGAGTCCTTGTCCTTCCTACCATCTTTGATGTGATTCCCTCTCTCCATTTAGTTGTATAGTTTTGTGGGGAAATCTGAAGGTCCATTTCTGGGTGACTCTGGTGTGAGTGTTACCTAGTTGTATCTGTGGGATGAGGTGAGTTTAGGGTCCTTCTACTCTGCCATCTTCCCCACAATTCAGTTTATTTTGTCTCATAAAAATATTACGACTCCAACTTTCTTTTCACTTCCATTTGCATGATAAATGGTTTTGTGTCCCATTACTTCCAATCTGCTTTTATTTTTAGGTCTGAAGTGATTCTCTGCTAGGCAGCATAGAGATGGGTCTTGCTTCCTCTTTACAGTCTATGTTTTCTGATTGGGATATTTAGTCCTTTTTTGTTAAAGCAATCATTGAGAAAGTATTTGTATCTCTCTAGTTGACTTCACAAGGAAAAGTGTGACAGGCTTCGCTCTGAGAAGGAGGTCTGCGTGGAACGCCTCTTTCAACTCATGGCTTGTTTCTGGCTGACGGAAGGCTTCTCAAGGGTGTGTACGGAAGCCTAGGGAAAAAGCGGCTACACTTCTCTCTCCGGGGGGAAAAAAGCAAGAACCCAAAAGCATCGGCGAGAAACCGTCTCTCAACGATCACCTTCTTTCCTGACGAGACAGAAACATGTTCAACTCTGTGTGTGTGTGTGTGTGTGTGTGTGTGTGTGTGTGTGTGTGAGGGCACGCGCGCGCGCGCGTGCGTGAGTGAATAAGGAGAGTGCCATGTACTGACCTGGGAAAAGCAAGTCTGCGTCTACGGCGACTCGCCACTAGCATCTTCAGGTATCCTGGAGAGAGAAGCATTTCCAAAAGTGGGTGTGGAAGCATCATGAAAGTGCCGTACGCTTTACTACCTTTCCCTGGACCTAACTCCGAGAAACGTCCTCCCTGACGATAGAAAAGAGCTGAGCCATCTCAAGGCTGCGTGTGATCGCACAGGGACAGTTCCCTGGACCTAACTCCGAGAAACGCGTCGGGGTACAAGGCAGCTTTCAACGGACGTCTTCTTTCGTGAGCCCAGAAGCGTTTGCATATGTAGGCGTGGAAGCGTCAGCAGAGCGCCGTAGACCCTCCCTCTAAGAGGCAACCTCGCTTCTGCGAAGCCGTCTTGCACCTGACATCCTTTGCCTTGGAGACGGGAGCCTTTTATATAGTCGTGGTGGAAGCACAAGGAACGTGCCGTGCCCTGTCCTCATCTCTTAGAAACAAGGCCGCGCGCAATGGGACTTTCAGCGTAGCATATGGACGGGGTCATGAAGTCAGTCGAGATTGCAAGTGGACGTGTGCAGGCATAAGGAGAGTGCCCTATCCTTAACTCCTTGAAAGCGTGACGGAGGGAGACCGTCTTTCAAGCGAACCCCTCTCCGGAGGATATATCGAAGCAGTGACAAAAGTGGATGTGGAAGCACAACGCAACGGTTCTATACGAAACTCGGAAAAGAAGGTGGTGTAGAAGGCAGCTTTCCCCCGCGTCTTGGTTCCGGTTTAGGGAAGGGATACTCACTGCGCGTGTGGAAGCCTAGGGAAAGTACCATGGGCTGATGTGTGAAAACCAAGCCTGCGCAGAACGCAACGTTCAGCGCACATCTTGTTTCACGAAGAGAGAAGCCTTTCCAATGTGTGCGTGGAAGCCTAAGGCCAAGTGCCATATATCCTTACCCCCACGGAAAACCGCTGTAGGAAACCCGTCGTTCAACTCACAGATTCCCGGAGGAAGTTTTTCTAAAGTGCGTGTGGAGGCCCAAGGAAAAGTGTGACAGGCTTCGCTCTGAGAAGGAGGTCTGTGTGGAACGCCTCTTTCAGCTCACGGCTTGTTTCTGGCTGAGGGAAGGCTTCTCAAGGGTGTGTACGGAAGCCTAGGCAAAAAGCGCATACACTTCACTCTCCGGGGGGAAAAGGGCAAGCACCCAAAAGCATTGGCGAGAAACCGTCTCTCAACGAACACCTCCTTTCCTGACGAGACAGAAACATGTTCAACTCTGTGTGTGTGTGTGTGTGTGTGTGTGTGTGTGCGCGCGCGCGCGCGTGAGTGAATAAGGAATGTGCCATGCACTCACCTGGGAAAAGCAAGTCTGCGTATACGGCAACTCTCCACTAACATCTTCAGGTATCCTGGAGAGAGAAGCATTTCCAAAAGTGGGTGTGGAAGCATCATGAATGTGCCGTACGCTTTACAACCGTTCAACACCCAAACTCAACACCCAAAAAACAAATAAGCGAGTCAAGAAATGGGCAGAAGATATGAACAGATATTTCTCCAAAGAAGACACACAAATGGCCAACAGACATATGACAAACTGCTCAACATCACTTGGCATGGGGAAAAAGAAATCCAAATGACAATGAGATACCACTTCACACCAGTCAGAATTGCAAAAATTAACAAGCGAAGAAATAACAAATGTTGGTGAGGAGAAAGGGGAACTCTCTTACACTTCTAAGTGGGAATGAAAACTGGTACAGCCACTTTGGAAAACAATATGGAGGTTCCTCAAGAACTTAAAAGAGAGCTCCCTTACAACCCAGCAATTTTACTTACCCCAAAGCTACAAATGTAGTGATCTGAAGGGGCAACTGCACCCCGAATGTTTATAGCGACATTGTCCACAATAGCCAAACCGTGGAAGGAACCAAGACATCCATCGACAGATAAATGGATAAAGAAAACATGGTATATACATATACAAAGGAATATGACTCAGCCATCAGAAAGGATCAATATTTAGCATATCGATGTGGAAGGCACTGGAGGGTATTATGCTGAGCAAAATAAGTCAGTCAGAGAAAAACAATTATTATATGGTTTTACTCATATGTGGAATAGAAGGAACAGCACAGAGGATCATAGGGGAAGGGAGGGAAAATGAATGCGAAGAAACCAGAGAGGAAGAAAATCCATGACAGGTTCCTAACTATTGGAAACAAACTGAGGGTTGCTGGAGGAAAGGTGGGTGGGGAGATGGAGTAACTGTGTGATGGGCATTAAGGAATGCATGTGATGTGATGAACACTGGGTGTTATACACAACTGATGAATTGTGGAACGCTACATTTGAAACTACTGGTGTACTCTCTGTTGGCTAATTCAATTTCAATGTTAAAAAAGTCTATTTTGTCTGATATAAGGATTGCTACTCTGACTTCTTTTGACATCCACTTGTATGATTAATGTTTCTCCACCTCTTAATTTCCATCTGCAGGTGTCTTTAGGTGTGAAATCTTTTATATATATATACAAACTCTGTCGTGCTCTTTTGCTTGGAGCATTTAGTCCATTTACATTCAAACTAATTATCATTAGACATGTATTTATTGATGTTTTGTTACTTGTTTCATAGTTTTTTGTGTAGTTTTTCTCTGATCCTTTCTTCTCTTGCTCTCTCTCTCATGGTTTGCTCGTTTTCTTTAATGATATTCTTGGATTTCTTTCCCTTTATCTTTTGCATGTGTATTAGAGGTTTGGGTTTGTGGTGACCCCCTGGATTATATATAGCCTTTTCAGTCTATATTAAGTTGAATGCTGTTTAAGTTCAAACCCACTGTTGACTCCTCCTCATGTGTTAGGGTATATGTTTTCATATTTTACATACTTTTATTTTGTGAATCCCTTAACTGATTTTTACAGAAATACTTATTTTTACTGCTTCCTTGATTCATTATTGTCATACTCTCACTTACGATTTTTTTCCACTCATAGTGTCCCCTTCAATATTTTTTGTAGTTAATTTAGTGGTCATGAACTCTTTTAGTTTGTGTGGCTAAGAAACTCTTTTTCTCCCCTTCTTTTCTGAAGGATAGGCTTGCTGGATAAATTATTCCTTGCTGCAGATTTTTCTCATTCAGCACTTTGAATATTTAACGCCACTTTCTTCTGTCCTGCATAGTTTCTGCTGAAAACTCAGCTGATAGATTTATGGGCTTTCCCTTGCATGTTAACTGTCTTCTTTTATCTTGCTGCTTTAAATGTTTTTTCTTTATCACTACCTTTTCCCATTTGGATTACTATGTATCTTGATGTGGACCTCCTTAGGTTGATTTTGTGGGAGGGGATCTCTATGCCTTATGGATTTGTATAGGTTTCCTTCACCAGATTAGGTTAAGTTTTCAGCTCTTCTTTGGTCAAATAGATTTTCTGCCCCCTTTTCCCCCTTTTCACCTTCTGGGATCCCTCTCATGTGGGTGTGGTTACACTGGATGGAGTCACTGAATTCCCTATGTCTCTTCTCATTTTTGCATACTTCTTTTTCCTCTCATTTGTTCCGCTTGATTACTTTCCATTACTGTCTTCTAGTTCATTAATTTGTTCCTCTGCTTCGTCCATCCTGCTAATTATTCTATCTAGTATATTCTTCATTTCATTTCTTGTGTTCCACATCTCTGATTATTTCTTTCATATCTCTTTGTTAAGAGTCTCAATGATGTTCCCCCTTCTGATGTCCTCCCTCTTTTCATTTCCCCAGTGAGTATCTTTATAATTGTTATCTTAAATTTTCTGTCAGGCATGTTCCTTATATCCATTTTGTTTAGGTCTCTTGCTGTGGCTTTGTCCTCTTCTTTCGTTTAGGACATAGTCCTCTGTCTGCTCATTTGGCCTACTTCTCAGAGAATATCTCTCTGTTAGGAAGGTCAGATATATTGCTTGTTCTTGAAAATACGGGGCAGAACATACATTTTTCACTTGGTGATGCTGGTTCTCCTCTGAAGGTAATGCATAGCAACAACAGAGACTGGATCTGGACTGTGTCATTGTGCACAACACATGGGGTGTGCTGTTTTAACAAGATGCATGCGTGTTCTGTGGGTGATGGGGAGACATATTGTTGTCAAGGATTGTGTGGGTCTTATCAGGGAGGGTATCCACAGCACTGGGACTGAAGCAGGTGTGGTAGGTGTGGGGATGGGCCATGGTTTATGCAAGTTAGTGATTGCTAGATTGTGCTTGGTCTTGCAGGTAGGTGTGTGTTTATAATGAGGGGCCGTAGAGGGAAATGGCACCTGCCAGCTCCTTTGTTCCTGGACAAGTCCCTTAGCAAACTCTGAGTTCAGGAACTATGTCTCCCTTGTTTAATCCTCAAGCACCTTTCAACCTGCTTCACCCAAGCTTCTCCACACTCTTTGCTCCGCTTAATCTTTAAGGACAGATCTCAGCTTCCTATCACCTTCTGTGCTCTCTCAGAGCTGAGACAGCTGATTTTTAAAAGTTCCAAGCTTTAAGTCTGCTGGTTGTATACGCTCACAAATGTCATCCCTTCTGATTTTCAAAGCCATAAGCTATGAGGATGTCTCTACGCTTTAGAGGCTCCCCGGTGTAGTAGTTTGTTTCTGGCCCCTCTGTGACTGTGGTTCCCTCCCTCTGGTGGTCAGAAATATGGGGTTTAGATTCCTACAGAGTCCTTGTCCTTCCTACCATCTTTGATGTGATTCCCTCTCTCCATTTAGTTGTATAGTTTTGTGGGGAAATCTGAAGGTCCATTTCTGGGTGACTCTGGTGTGAGTGTTACCTAGTTGTATCTGTGGGATGAGGTGAGTTTAGGGTCCTTCTACTCTGCCATCTTCCCCACAATTCAGTTTATTTTGTCTCATAAAAATATTACGACTCCAACTTTCTTTTCACTTCCATTTGCATGATAAATGGTTTTGTGTCCCATTACTTCCAATCTGCTTTTATTTTTAGGTCTGAAGTGATTCTCTGCTAGGCAGCATAGAGATGGGTCTTGCTTCCTCTTTACAGTCTATGTTTTCTGATTGGGATATTTAGTCCTTTTTTGTTAAAGCAATCATTGAGAAAGTATTTGTATCTCTCTAGTTGACTTCACAAGGAAAAGTGTGACAGGCTTCGCTCTGAGAAGGAGGTCTGCGTGGAACGCCTCTTTCAACTCATGGCTTGTTTCTGGCTGACGGAAGGCTTCTCAAGGGTGTGTACGGAAGCCTAGGGAAAAAGCGGCTACACTTCTCTCTCCGGGGGGAAAAAAGCAAGAACCCAAAAGCATCGGCGAGAAACCGTCTCTCAACGATCACCTTCTTTCCTGACGAGACAGAAACATGTTCAACTCTGTGTGTGTGTGTGTGTGTGTGTGTGTGTGTGTGTGTGTGTGAGGGCACGCGCGCGCGCGCGTGCGTGAGTGAATAAGGAGAGTGCCATGTACTGACCTGGGAAAAGCAAGTCTGCGTCTACGGCGACTCGCCACTAGCATCTTCAGGTATCCTGGAGAGAGAAGCATTTCCAAAAGTGGGTGTGGAAGCATCATGAAAGTGCCGTACGCTTTACTACCTTTCCCTGGACCTAACTCCGAGAAACGTCCTCCCTGACGATAGAAAAGAGCTGAGCCATCTCAAGGCTGCGTGTGATCGCACAGGGACAGTTCCCTGGACCTAACTCCGAGAAACGCGTCGGGGTACAAGGCAGCTTTCAACGGACGTCTTCTTTCGTGAGCCCAGAAGCGTTTGCATATGTAGGCGTGGAAGCGTCAGCAGAGCGCCGTAGACCCTCCCTCTAAGAGGCAACCTCGCTTCTGCGAAGCCGTCTTGCACCTGACATCCTTTGCCTTGGAGACGGGAGCCTTTTATATAGTCGTGGTGGAAGCACAAGGAACGTGCCGTGCCCTGTCCTCATCTCTTAGAAACAAGGCCGCGCGCAATGGGACTTTCAGCGTAGCATATGGACGGGGTCATGAAGTCAGTCGAGATTGCAAGTGGACGTGTGCAGGCATAAGGAGAGTGCCCTATCCTTAACTCCTTGAAAGCGTGACGGAGGGAGACCGTCTTTCAAGCGAACCCCTCTCCGGAGGATATATCGAAGCAGTGACAAAAGTGGATGTGGAAGCACAACGCAACGGTTCTATACGAAACTCGGAAAAGAAGGTGGTGTAGAAGGCAGCTTTCCCCCGCGTCTTGGTTCAGGTTTAGGGAAGGGATACTCACTCTGCGCGTGTGGAAGCCTAGGGAAAGTACCATGGGCTGATGTGTGAAAACCAAGCCTGCGCAGAACGCAACGTTCAGCGCACATCTTGTTTCACGAAGAGAGAAGCCTTTCCAATGTGTGCGTGGAAGCCTAAGGCCAAGTGCCATATATCCTTACCCCCACGGAAAACCGCTGTAGGAAACCCGTCGTTCAACTCACAGATTCCCGGAGGAAGTTTTTCTAAAGTGCGTGTGGAGGCCCAAGGAAAAGTGTGACAGGCTTCGCTCTGAGAAGGAGGTCTGTGTGGAACGCCTCTTTCAGCTCACGGCTTGTTTCTGGCTGAGGGAAGGCTTCTCAAGGGTGTGTACGGAAGCCTAGGCAAAAAGCGCATACACTTCACTCTCCGGGGGGAAAAGGGCAAGCACCCAAAAGCATTGGCGAGAAACCGTCTCTCAACGAACACCTCCTTTCCTGACGAGACAGAAACATGTTCAACTCTGTGTGTGTGTGTGTGTGTGTGTGTGTGTGTGCGCGCGCGCGCGCGTGAGTGAATAAGGAATGTGCCATGCACTCACCTGGGAAAAGCAAGTCTGCGTATACGGCAACTCTCCACTAACATCTTCAGGTATCCTGGAGAGAGAAGCATTTCCAAAAGTGGGTGTGGAAGCATCATGAATGTGCCGTACGCTTTACAACCGTTCAACACCCAAACTCAACACCCAAAAAACAAATAAGCGAGTCAAGAAATGGGCAGAAGATATGAACAGATATTTCTCCAAAGAAGACACACAAATGGCCAACAGACATATGACAAACTGCTCAACATCACTTGGCATGGGGAAAAAGAAATCCAAATGACAATGAGATACCACTTCACACCAGTCAGAATTGCAAAAATTAACAAGCGAAGAAATAACAAATGTTGGTGAGGAGAAAGGGGAACTCTCTTACACTTCTAAGTGGGAATGAAAACTGGTACAGCCACTTTGGAAAACAATATGGAGGTTCCTCAAGAACTTAAAAGAGAGCTCCCTTACAACCCAGCAATTTTACTTACCCCAAAGCTACAAATGTAGTGATCTGAAGGGGCAACTGCACCCCGAATGTTTATAGCGACATTGTCCACAATAGCCAAACCGTGGAAGGAACCAAGACATCCATCGACAGATAAATGGATAAAGAAAACATGGTATATACATATACAAAGGAATATGACTCAGCCATCAGAAAGGATCAATATTTAGCATATCGATGTGGAAGGCACTGGAGGGTATTATGCTGAGCAAAATAAGTCAGTCAGAGAAAAACAATTATTATATGGTTTTACTCATATGTGGAATAGAAGGAACAGCACAGAGGATCATAGGGGAAGGGAGGGAAAATGAATGCGAAGAAACCAGAGAGGAAGAAAATCCATGACAGGTTCCTAACTATTGGAAACAAACTGAGGGTTGCTGGAGGAAAGGTGGGTGGGGAGATGGAGTAACTGTGTGATGGGCATTAAGGAATGCATGTGATGTGATGAACACTGGGTGTTATACACAACTGATGAATTGTGGAACGCTACATTTGAAACTACTGGTGTACTCTCTGTTGGCTAATTCAATTTCAATGTTAAAAAAGTCTATTTTGTCTGATATAAGGATTGCTACTCTGACTTCTTTTGACATCCACTTGTATGATTAATGTTTCTCCACCTCTTAATTTCCATCTGCAGGTGTCTTTAGGTGTGAAATCTTTTATATATATATACAAACTCTGTCGTGCTCTTTTGCTTGGAGCATTTAGTCCATTTACATTCAAACTAATTATCATTAGACATGTATTTATTGATGTTTTGTTACTTGTTTCATAGTTTTTTGTGTAGTTTTTCTCTGATCCTTTCTTCTCTTGCTCTCTCTCTCATGGTTTGCTCGTTTTCTTTAATGATATTCTTGGATTTCTTTCCCTTTATCTTTTGCATGTGTATTAGAGGTTTGGGTTTGTGGTGACCCCCTGGATTATATATAGCCTTTTCAGTCTATATTAAGTTGAATGCTGTTTAAGTTCAAACCCACTGTTGACTCCTCCTCATGTGTTAGGGTATATGTTTTCATATTTTACATACTTTTATTTTGTGAATCCCTTAACTGATTTTTACAGAAATACTTATTTTTACTGCTTCCTTGATTCATTATTGTCATACTCTCACTTACGATTTTTTTCCACTCATAGTGTCCCCTTCAATATTTTTTGTAGTTAATTTAGTGGTCATGAACTCTTTTAGTTTGTGTGGCTAAGAAACTCTTTTTCTCCCCTTCTTTTCTGAAGGATAGGCTTGCTGGATAAATTATTCCTTGCTGCAGATTTTTCTCATTCAGCACTTTGAATATTTAACGCCACTTTCTTCTGTCCTGCATAGTTTCTGCTGAAAACTCAGCTGATAGATTTATGGGCTTTCCCTTGCATGTTAACTGTCTTCTTTTATCTTGCTGCTTTAAATGTTTTTTCTTTATCACTACCTTTTCCCATTTGGATTACTATGTATCTTGAAGTGGACCTCCTTAGGTTGATTTTGTGGGAGGGGATCTCTATGCCTTATGGATTTGTATAGGTTTCCTTCACCAGATTAGGTTAAGTTTTCAGCTCTTCTTTGGTCAAATAGATTTTCTGCCCCCCTTTCCCCCTTTTCACCTTCTGGGATCCCTCTCATGTGGGTGTGGTTACACTGGATGGAGTCACTGAATTCCCTAAGTCTCTTCTCATTTTTGCATACTTCTTTTTCCTCTCATTTGTTCCGCTTGATTACTTTCCATTACTGTCTTCTAGTTCATTAATTTGTTCCTCTGCTTCGTCCATCCTGCTAATTATTCTATCTAGTATATTCTTCATTTCATTTCTTGTGTTCCACATCTCTGATTATTTCTTTCATATCTCTTTGTTAAGAGTCTCAATGATGTTCCCCCTTCTGATGTCCTCCCTCTTTTCATTTCCCCAGTGAGTATCTTTATAATTGTTATCTTAAATTTTCTGTCAGGCATGTTCCTTATATCCATTTTGTTTAGGTCTCTTGCTGTGGCTTTGTCCTCTTCTTTCGTTTAGGACATAGTCCTCTGTCTGCTCATTTGGCCTACTTCTCAGAGAATATCTCTCTGTTAGGAAGGTCAGATATATTGCTTGTTCTTGAAAATACGGGGCAGAACATACATTTTTCACTTGGTGATGCTGGTTCTCCTCTGAAGGTAATGCATAGCAACAACAGAGACTGGATCTGGACTGTGTCATTGTGCACAACACATGGGGTGTGCTGTTTTAACAAGATGCATGCGTGTTCTGTGGGTGATGGGGAGACATATTGTTGTCAAGGATTGTGTGGGTCTTATCAGGGAGGGTATCCACAGCACTGGGACTGAAGCAGGTGTGGTAGGTGTGGGGATGGGCCATGGTTTATGCAAGTTAGTGATTGCTAGATTGTGCTTGGTCTTGCAGGTAGGTGTGTGTTTATAATGAGGGGCCGTAGAGGGAAATGGCACCTGCCAGCTCCTTTGTTCCTGGACAAGTCCCTTAGCAAACTCTGAGTTCAGGAACTATGTCTCCCTTGTTTAATCCTCAAGCACCTTTCAACCTGCTTCACCCAAGCTTCTCCACACTCTTTGCTCTGCTTAATCTTTAAGGACAGATCTCAGCTTCCTATCACCTTCTGTGCTCTCTCAGAGCTGAGACAGCTGATTTTTAAAAGTTCCAAGCTTTAAGTCTGCTGGTTGTATACGCTCACAAATGTCATCCCTTCTGATTTTCAAAGCCATAAGCTATGAGGATGTCTCTACGCTTTAGAGGCTCCCCGGTGTAGTAGTTTGTTTCTGGCCCCTCTGTGACTGTGGTTCCCTCCCTCTGGTGGTCAGAAATATGGGGTTTAGATTCCTACAGAGTCCTTGTCCTTCCTACCATCTTTGATGTGATTCCCTCTCTCCATTTAGTTGTATAGTTTTGTGGGGAAATCTGAAGGTCCATTTCTGGGTGACTCTGGTGTGAGTGTTACCTAGTTGTATCTGTGGGATGAGGTGAGTTTAGGGTCCTTCTACTCTGCCATCTTCCCCACAATTCAGTTTATTTTGTCTCATAAAAATATTACGACTCCAACTTTCTTTTCACTTCCATTTGCATGATAAATGGTTTTGTGTCCCATTACTTCCAATCTGCTTTTATTTTTAGGTCTGAAGTGATTCTCTGCTAGGCAGCATAGAGATGGGTCTTGCTTCCTCTTTACAGTCTATGTTTTCTGATTGGGATATTTAGTCCTTTTTTGTTAAAGCAATCATTGAGAAAGTATTTGTATCTCTCTAGTTGACTTCACAAGGAAAAGTGTGACAGGCTTCGCTCTGAGAAGGAGGTCTGCGTGGAACGCCTCTTTCAACTCATGGCTTGTTTCTGGCTGACGGAAGGCTTCTCAAGGGTGTGTACGGAAGCCTAGGGAAAAAGCGGCTACACTTCTCTCTCCGGGGGGAAAAAAGCAAGAACCCAAAAGCATCGGCGAGAAACCGTCTCTCAACGATCACCTTCTTTCCTGACGAGACAGAAACATGTTCAACTCTGTGTGTGTGTGTGTGTGTGTGTGTGTGTGTGTGTGTGTGTGAGGGCACGCGCGCGCGCGCGTGCGTGAGTGAATAAGGAGAGTGCCATGTACTGACCTGGGAAAAGCAAGTCTGCGTCTACGGCGACTCGCCACTAGCATCTTCAGGTATCCTGGAGAGAGAAGCATTTCCAAAAGTGGGTGTGGAAGCATCATGAAAGTGCCGTACGCTTTACTACCTTTCCCTGGACCTAACTCCGAGAAACGTCCTCCCTGACGATAGAAAAGAGCTGAGCCATCTCAAGGCTGCGTGTGATCGCACAGGGACAGTTCCCTGGACCTAACTCCGAGAAACGCGTCGGGGTACAAGGCAGCTTTCAACGGACGTCTTCTTTCGTGAGCCCAGAAGCGTTTGCATATGTAGGCGTGGAAGCGTCAGCAGAGCGCCGTAGACCCTCCCTCTAAGAGGCAACCTCGCTTCTGCGAAGCCGTCTTGCACCTGACATCCTTTGCCTTGGAGACGGGAGCCTTTTATATAGTCGTGGTGGAAGCACAAGGAACGTGCCGTGCCCTGTCCTCATCTCTTAGAAACAAGGCCGCGCGCAATGGGACTTTCAGCGTAGCATATGGACGGGGTCATGAAGTCAGTCGAGATTGCAAGTGGACGTGTGCAGGCATAAGGAGAGTGCCCTATCCTTAACTCCTTGAAAGCGTGACGGAGGGAGACCGTCTTTCAAGCGAACCCCTCTCCGGAGGATATATCGAAGCAGTGACAAAAGTGGATGTGGAAGCACAACGCAACGGTTCTATACGAAACTCGGAAAAGAAGGTGGTGTAGAAGGCAGCTTTCCCCCGCGTCTTGGTTCCGGTTTAGGGAAGGGATACTCACTGCGCGTGTGGAAGCCTAGGGAAAGTACCATGGGCTGATGTGTGAAAACCAAGCCTGCGCAGAACGCAACGTTCAGCGCACATCTTGTTTCACGAAGAGAGAAGCCTTTCCAATGTGTGCGTGGAAGCCTAAGGCCAAGTGCCATATATCCTTACCCCCACGGAAAACCGCTGTAGGAAACCCGTCGTTCAACTCACAGATTCCCGGAGGAAGTTTTTCTAAAGTGCGTGTGGAGGCCCAAGGAAAAGTGTGACAGGCTTCGCTCTGAGAAGGAGGTCTGTGTGGAACGCCTCTTTCAGCTCACGGCTTGTTTCTGGCTGAGGGAAGGCTTCTCAAGGGTGTGTACGGAAGCCTAGGCAAAAAGCGCATACACTTCACTCTCCGGGGGGAAAAGGGCAAGCACCCAAAAGCATTGGCGAGAAACCGTCTCTCAACGAACACCTCCTTTCCTGACGAGACAGAAACATGTTCAACTCTGTGTGTGTGTGTGTGTGTGTGTGTGTGTGTGCGCGCGCGCGCGCGTGAGTGAATAAGGAATGTGCCATGCACTCACCTGGGAAAAGCAAGTCTGCGTATACGGCAACTCTCCACTAACATCTTCAGGTATCCTGGAGAGAGAAGCATTTCCAAAAGTGGGTGTGGAAGCATCATGAATGTGCCGTACGCTTTACAACCGTTCAACACCCAAACTCAACACCCAAAAAACAAATAAGCGAGTCAAGAAATGGGCAGAAGATATGAACAGATATTTCTCCAAAGAAGACACACAAATGGCCAACAGACATATGACAAACTGCTCAACATCACTTGGCATGGGGAAAAAGAAATCCAAATGACAATGAGATACCACTTCACACCAGTCAGAATTGCAAAAATTAACAAGCGAAGAAATAACAAATGTTGGTGAGGAGAAAGGGGAACTCTCTTACACTTCTAAGTGGGAATGAAAACTGGTACAGCCACTTTGGAAAACAATATGGAGGTTCCTCAAGAACTTAAAAGAGAGCTCCCTTACAACCCAGCAATTTTACTTACCCCAAAGCTACAAATGTAGTGATCTGAAGGGGCAACTGCACCCCGAATGTTTATAGCGACATTGTCCACAATAGCCAAACCGTGGAAGGAACCAAGACATCCATCGACAGATAAATGGATAAAGAAAACATGGTATATACATATACAAAGGAATATGACTCAGCCATCAGAAAGGATCAATATTTAGCATATCGATGTGGAAGGCACTGGAGGGTATTATGCTGAGCAAAATAAGTCAGTCAGAGAAAAACAATTATTATATGGTTTTACTCATATGTGGAATAGAAGGAACAGCACAGAGGATCATAGGGGAAGGGAGGGAAAATGAATGCGAAGAAACCAGAGAGGAAGAAAATCCATGACAGGTTCCTAACTATTGGAAACAAACTGAGGGTTGCTGGAGGAAAGGTGGGTGGGGAGATGGAGTAACTGTGTGATGGGCATTAAGGAATGCATGTGATGTGATGAACACTGGGTGTTATACACAACTGATGAATTGTGGAACGCTACATTTGAAACTACTGGTGTACTCTCTGTTGGCTAATTCAATTTCAATGTTAAAAAAGTCTATTTTGTCTGATATAAGGATTGCTACTCTGACTTCTTTTGACATCCACTTGTATGATTAATGTTTCTCCACCTCTTAATTTCCATCTGCAGGTGTCTTTAGGTGTGAAATCTTTTATATATATATACAAACTCTGTCGTGCTCTTTTGCTTGGAGCATTTAGTCCATTTACATTCAAACTAATTATCATTAGACATGTATTTATTGATGTTTTGTTACTTGTTTCATAGTTTTTTGTGTAGTTTTTCTCTGATCCTTTCTTCTCTTGCTCTCTCTCTCATGGTTTGCTCGTTTTCTTTAATGATATTCTTGGATTTCTTTCCCTTTATCTTTTGCATGTGTATTAGAGGTTTGGGTTTGTGGTGACCCCCTGGATTATATATAGCCTTTTCAGTCTATATTAAGTTGAATGCTGTTTAAGTTCAAACCCACTGTTGACTCCTCCTCATGTGTTAGGGTATATGTTTTCATATTTTACATACTTTTATTTTGTGAATCCCTTAACTGATTTTTACAGAAATACTTATTTTTACTGCTTCCTTGATTCATTATTGTCATACTCTCACTTACGATTTTTTTCCACTCATAGTGTCCCCTTCAATATTTTTTGTAGTTAATTTAGTGGTCATGAACTCTTTTAGTTTGTGTGGCTAAGAAACTCTTTTTCTCCCCTTCTTTTCTGAAGGATAGGCTTGCTGGATAAATTATTCCTTGCTGCAGATTTTTCTCATTCAGCACTTTGAATATTTAACGCCACTTTCTTCTGTCCTGCATAGTTTCTGCTGAAAACTCAGCTGATAGATTTATGGGCTTTCCCTTGCATGTTAACTGTCTTCTTTTATCTTGCTGCTTTAAATGTTTTTTCTTTATCACTACCTTTTCCCATTTGGATTACTATGTATCTTGATGTGGACCTCCTTAGGTTGATTTTGTGGGAGGGGATCTCTATGCCTTATGGATTTGTATAGGTTTCCTTCACCAGATTAGGTTAAGTTTTCAGCTCTTCTTTGGTCAAATAGATTTTCTGCCCCCTTTTCCCCCTTTTCACCTTCTGGGATCCCTCTCATGTGGGTGTGGTTACACTGGATGGAGTCACTGAATTCCCTATGTCTCTTCTCATTTTTGCATACTTCTTTTTCCTCTCATTTGTTCCGCTTGATTACTTTCCATTACTGTCTTCTAGTTCATTAATTTGTTCCTCTGCTTCGTCCATCCTGCTAATTATTCTATCTAGTATATTCTTCATTTCATTTCTTGTGTTCCACATCTCTGATTATTTCTTTCATATCTCTTTGTTAAGAGTCTCAATGATGTTCCCCCTTCTGATGTCCTCCCTCTTTTCATTTCCCCAGTGAGTATCTTTATAATTGTTATCTTAAATTTTCTGTCAGGCATGTTCCTTATATCCATTTTGTTTAGGTCTCTTGCTGTGGCTTTGTCCTCTTCTTTCGTTTAGGACATAGTCCTCTGTCTGCTCATTTGGCCTACTTCTCAGAGAATATCTCTCTGTTAGGAAGGTCAGATATATTGCTTGTTCTTGAAAATACGGGGCAGAACATACATTTTTCACTTGGTGATGCTGGTTCTCCTCTGAAGGTAATGCATAGCAACAACAGAGACTGGATCTGGACTGTGTCATTGTGCACAACACATGGGGTGTGCTGTTTTAACAAGATGCATGCGTGTTCTGTGGGTGATGGGGAGACATATTGTTGTCAAGGATTGTGTGGGTCTTATCAGGGAGGGTATCCACAGCACTGGGACTGAAGCAGGTGTGGTAGGTGTGGGGATGGGCCATGGTTTATGCAAGTTAGTGATTGCTAGATTGTGCTTGGTCTTGCAGGTAGGTGTGTGTTTATAATGAGGGGCCGTAGAGGGAAATGGCACCTGCCAGCTCCTTTGTTCCTGGACAAGTCCCTTAGCAAACTCTGAGTTCAGGAACTATGTCTCCCTTGTTTAATCCTCAAGCACCTTTCAACCTGCTTCACCCAAGCTTCTCCACACTCTTTGCTCCGCTTAATCTTTAAGGACAGATCTCAGCTTCCTATCACCTTCTGTGCTCTCTCAGAGCTGAGACAGCTGATTTTTAAAAGTTCCAAGCTTTAAGTCTGCTGGTTGTATACGCTCACAAATGTCATCCCTTCTGATTTTCAAAGCCATAAGCTATGAGGATGTCTCTACGCTTTAGAGGCTCCCCGGTGTAGTAGTTTGTTTCTGGCCCCTCTGTGACTGTGGTTCCCTCCCTCTGGTGGTCAGAAATATGGGGTTTAGATTCCTACAGAGTCCTTGTCCTTCCTACCATCTTTGATGTGATTCCCTCTCTCCATTTAGTTGTATAGTTTTGTGGGGAAATCTGAAGGTCCATTTCTGGGTGACTCTGGTGTGAGTGTTACCTAGTTGTATCTGTGGGATGAGGTGAGTTTAGGGTCCTTCTACTCTGCCATCTTCCCCACAATTCAGTTTATTTTGTCTCATAAAAATATTACGACTCCAACTTTCTTTTCACTTCCATTTGCATGATAAATGGTTTTGTGTCCCATTACTTCCAATCTGCTTTTATTTTTAGGTCTGAAGTGATTCTCTGCTAGGCAGCATAGAGATGGGTCTTGCTTCCTCTTTACAGTCTATGTTTTCTGATTGGGATATTTAGTCCTTTTTTGTTAAAGCAATCATTGAGAAAGTATTTGTATCTCTCTAGTTGACTTCACAAGGAAAAGTGTGACAGGCTTCGCTCTGAGAAGGAGGTCTGCGTGGAACGCCTCTTTCAACTCATGGCTTGTTTCTGGCTGACGGAAGGCTTCTCAAGGGTGTGTACGGAAGCCTAGGGAAAAAGCGGCTACACTTCTCTCTCCGGGGGGAAAAAAGCAAGAACCCAAAAGCATCGGCGAGAAACCGTCTCTCAACGATCACCTTCTTTCCTGACGAGACAGAAACATGTTCAACTCTGTGTGTGTGTGTGTGTGTGTGTGTGTGTGTGTGTGTGTGTGAGGGCACGCGCGCGCGCGCGTGCGTGAGTGAATAAGGAGAGTGCCATGTACTGACCTGGGAAAAGCAAGTCTGCGTCTACGGCGACTCGCCACTAGCATCTTCAGGTATCCTGGAGAGAGAAGCATTTCCAAAAGTGGGTGTGGAAGCATCATGAAAGTGCCGTACGCTTTACTACCTTTCCCTGGACCTAACTCCGAGAAACGTCCTCCCTGACGATAGAAAAGAGCTGAGCCATCTCAAGGCTGCGTGTGATCGCACAGGGACAGTTCCCTGGACCTAACTCCGAGAAACGCGTCGGGGTACAAGGCAGCTTTCAACGGACGTCTTCTTTCGTGAGCCCAGAAGCGTTTGCATATGTAGGCGTGGAAGCGTCAGCAGAGCGCCGTAGACCCTCCCTCTAAGAGGCAACCTCGCTTCTGCGAAGCCGTCTTGCACCTGACATCCTTTGCCTTGGAGACGGGAGCCTTTTATATAGTCGTGGTGGAAGCACAAGGAACGTGCCGTGCCCTGTCCTCATCTCTTAGAAACAAGGCCGCGCGCAATGGGACTTTCAGCGTAGCATATGGACGGGGTCATGAAGTCAGTCGAGATTGCAAGTGGACGTGTGCAGGCATAAGGAGAGTGCCCTATCCTTAACTCCTTGAAAGCGTGACGGAGGGAGACCGTCTTTCAAGCGAACCCCTCTCCGGAGGATATATCGAAGCAGTGACAAAAGTGGATGTGGAAGCACAACGCAACGGTTCTATACGAAACTCGGAAAAGAAGGTGGTGTAGAAGGCAGCTTTCCCCCGCGTCTTGGTTCAGGTTTAGGGAAGGGATACTCACTGCGCGTGTGGAAGCCTAGGGAAAGTACCATGGGCTGATGTGTGAAAACCAAGCCTGCGCAGAACGCAACGTTCAGCGCACATCTTGTTTCACGAAGAGAGAAGCCTTTCCAATGTGTGCGTGGAAGCCTAAGGCCAAGTGCCATATATCCTTACCCCCACGGAAAACCGCTGTAGGAAACCCGTCGTTCAACTCACAGATTCCCGGAGGAAGTTTTTCTAAAGTGCGTGTGGAGGCCCAAGGAAAAGTGTGACAGGCTTCGCTCTGAGAAGGAGGTCTGTGTGGAACGCCTCTTTCAGCTCACGGCTTGTTTCTGGCTGAGGGAAGGCTTCTCAAGGGTGTGTACGGAAGCCTAGGCAAAAAGCGCATACACTTCACTCTCCGGGGGGAAAAGGGCAAGCACCCAAAAGCATTGGCGAGAAACCGTCTCTCAACGAACACCTCCTTTCCTGACGAGACAGAAACATGTTCAACTCTGTGTGTGTGTGTGTGTGTGTGTGTGTGTGTGCGCGCGCGCGCGCGTGAGTGAATAAGGAATGTGCCATGCACTCACCTGGGAAAAGCAAGTCTGCGTATACGGCAACTCTCCACTAACATCTTCAGGTATCCTGGAGAGAGAAGCATTTCCAAAAGTGGGTGTGGAAGCATCATGAATGTGCCGTACGCTTTACAACCGTTCAACACCCAAACTCAACACCCAAAAAACAAATAAGCGAGTCAAGAAATGGGCAGAAGATATGAACAGATATTTCTCCAAAGAAGACACACAAATGGCCAACAGACATATGACAAACTGCTCAACATCACTTGGCATGGGGAAAAAGAAATCCAAATGACAATGAGATACCACTTCACACCAGTCAGAATTGCAAAAATTAACAAGCGAAGAAATAACAAATGTTGGTGAGGAGAAAGGGGAACTCTCTTACACTTCTAAGTGGGAATGAAAACTGGTACAGCCACTTTGGAAAACAATATGGAGGTTCCTCAAGAACTTAAAAGAGAGCTCCCTTACAACCCAGCAATTTTACTTACCCCAAAGCTACAAATGTAGTGATCTGAAGGGGCAACTGCACCCCGAATGTTTATAGCGACATTGTCCACAATAGCCAAACCGTGGAAGGAACCAAGACATCCATCGACAGATAAATGGATAAAGAAAACATGGTATATACATATACAAAGGAATATGACTCAGCCATCAGAAAGGATCAATATTTAGCATATCGATGTGGAAGGCACTGGAGGGTATTATGCTGAGCAAAATAAGTCAGTCAGAGAAAAACAATTATTATATGGTTTTACTCATATGTGGAATAGAAGGAACAGCACAGAGGATCATAGGGGAAGGGAGGGAAAATGAATGCGAAGAAACCAGAGAGGAAGAAAATCCATGACAGGTTCCTAACTATTGGAAACAAACTGAGGGTTGCTGGAGGAAAGGTGGGTGGGGAGATGGAGTAACTGTGTGATGGGCATTAAGGAATGCATGTGATGTGATGAACACTGGGTGTTATACACAACTGATGAATTGTGGAACGCTACATTTGAAACTACTGGTGTACTCTCTGTTGGCTAATTCAATTTCAATGTTAAAAAAGTCTATTTTGTCTGATATAAGGATTGCTACTCTGACTTCTTTTGACATCCACTTGTATGATTAATGTTTCTCCACCTCTTAATTTCCATCTGCAGGTGTCTTTAGGTGTGAAATCTTTTATATATATATACAAACTCTGTCGTGCTCTTTTGCTTGGAGCATTTAGTCCATTTACATTCAAACTAATTATCATTAGACATGTATTTATTGATGTTTTGTTACTTGTTTCATAGTTTTTTGTGTAGTTTTTCTCTGATCCTTTCTTCTCTTGCTCTCTCTCTCATGGTTTGCTCGTTTTCTTTAATGATATTCTTGGATTTCTTTCCCTTTATCTTTTGCATGTGTATTAGAGGTTTGGGTTTGTGGTGACCCCCTGGATTATATATAGCCTTTTCAGTCTATATTAAGTTGAATGCTGTTTAAGTTCAAACCCACTGTTGACTCCTCCTCATGTGTTAGGGTATATGTTTTCATATTTTACATACTTTTATTTTGTGAATCCCTTAACTGATTTTTACAGAAATACTTATTTTTACTGCTTCCTTGATTCATTATTGTCATACTCTCACTTACGATTTTTTTCCACTCATAGTGTCCCCTTCAATATTTTTTGTAGTTAATTTAGTGGTCATGAACTCTTTTAGTTTGTGTGGCTAAGAAACTCTTTTTCTCCCCTTCTTTTCTGAAGGATAGGCTTGCTGGATAAATTATTCCTTGCTGCAGATTTTTCTCATTCAGCACTTTGAATATTTAACGCCACTTTCTTCTGTCCTGCATAGTTTCTGCTGAAAACTCAGCTGATAGATTTATGGGCTTTCCCTTGCATGTTAACTGTCTTCTTTTATCTTGCTGCTTTAAATGTTTTTTCTTTATCACTACCTTTTCCCATTTGGATTACTATGTATCTTGATGTGGACCTCCTTAGGTTGATTTTGTGGGAGGGGATCTCTATGCCTTATGGATTTGTATAGGTTTCCTTCACCAGATTAGGTTAAGTTTTCAGCTCTTCTTTGGTCAAATAGATTTTCTGCCCCCTTTTCCCCCTTTTCACCTTCTGGGATCCCTCTCATGTGGGTGTGGTTACACTGGATGGAGTCACTGAATTCCCTATGTCTCTTCTCATTTTTGCATACTTCTTTTTCCTCTCATTTGTTCCGCTTGATTACTTTCCATTACTGTCTTCTAGTTCATTAATTTGTTCCTCTGCTTCGTCCATCCTGCTAATTATTCTATCTAGTATATTCTTCATTTCATTTCTTGTGTTCCACATCTCTGATTATTTCTTTCATATCTCTTTGTTAAGAGTCTCAATGATGTTCCCCCTTCTGATGTCCTCCCTCTTTTCATTTCCCCAGTGAGTATCTTTATAATTGTTATCTTAAATTTTCTGTCAGGCATGTTCCTTATATCCATTTTGTTTAGGTCTCTTGCTGTGGCTTTGTCCTCTTCTTTCGTTTAGGACATAGTCCTCTGTCTGCTCATTTGGCCTACTTCTCAGAGAATATCTCTCTGTTAGGAAGGTCAGATATATTGCTTGTTCTTGAAAATACGGGGCAGAACATACATTTTTCACTTGGTGATGCTGGTTCTCCTCTGAAGGTAATGCATAGCAACAACAGAGACTGGATCTGGACTGTGTCATTGTGCACAACACATGGGGTGTGCTGTTTTAACAAGATGCATGCGTGTTCTGTGGGTGATGGGGAGACATATTGTTGTCAAGGATTGTGTGGGTCTTATCAGGGAGGGTATCCACAGCACTGGGACTGAAGCAGGTGTGGTAGGTGTGGGGATGGGCCATGGTTTATGCAAGTTAGTGATTGCTAGATTGTGCTTGGTCTTGCAGGTAGGTGTGTGTTTATAATGAGGGGCCGTAGAGGGAAATGGCACCTGCCAGCTCCTTTGTTCCTGGACAAGTCCCTTAGCAAACTCTGAGTTCAGGAACTATGTCTCCCTTGTTTAATCCTCAAGCACCTTTCAACCTGCTTCACCCAAGCTTCTCCACACTCTTTGCTCCGCTTAATCTTTAAGGACAGATCTCAGCTTCCTATCACCTTCTGTGCTCTCTCAGAGCTGAGACAGCTGATTTTTAAAAGTTCCAAGCTTTAAGTCTGCTGGTTGTATACGCTCACAAATGTCATCCCTTCTGATTTTCAAAGCCATAAGCTATGAGGATGTCTCTACGCTTTAGAGGCTCCCCGGTGTAGTAGTTTGTTTCTGGCCCCTCTGTGACTGTGGTTCCCTCCCTCTGGTGGTCAGAAATATGGGGTTTAGATTCCTACAGAGTCCTTGTCCTTCCTACCATCTTTGATGTGATTCCCTCTCTCCATTTAGTTGTATAGTTTTGTGGGGAAATCTGAAGGTCCATTTCTGGGTGACTCTGGTGTGAGTGTTACCTAGTTGTATCTGTGGGATGAGGTGAGTTTAGGGTCCTTCTACTCTGCCATCTTCCCCACAATTCAGTTTATTTTGTCTCATAAAAATATTACGACTCCAACTTTCTTTTCACTTCCATTTGCATGATAAATGGTTTTGTGTCCCATTACTTCCAATCTGCTTTTATTTTTAGGTCTGAAGTGATTCTCTGCTAGGCAGCATAGAGATGGGTCTTGCTTCCTCTTTACAGTCTATGTTTTCTGATTGGGATATTTAGTCCTTTTTTGTTAAAGCAATCATTGAGAAAGTATTTGTATCTCTCTAGTTGACTTCACAAGGAAAAGTGTGACAGGCTTCGCTCTGAGAAGGAGGTCTGCGTGGAACGCCTCTTTCAACTCATGGCTTGTTTCTGGCTGACGGAAGGCTTCTCAAGGGTGTGTACGGAAGCCTAGGGAAAAAGCGGCTACACTTCTCTCTCCGGGGGGAAAAAAGCAAGAACCCAAAAGCATCGGCGAGAAACCGTCTCTCAACGATCACCTTCTTTCCTGACGAGACAGAAACATGTTCAACTCTGTGTGTGTGTGTGTGTGTGTGTGTGTGTGTGTGTGTGTGTGAGGGCACGCGCGCGCGCGCGTGCGTGAGTGAATAAGGAGAGTGCCATGTACTGACCTGGGAAAAGCAAGTCTGCGTCTACGGCGACTCGCCACTAGCATCTTCAGGTATCCTGGAGAGAGAAGCATTTCCAAAAGTGGGTGTGGAAGCATCATGAAAGTGCCGTACGCTTTACTACCTTTCCCTGGACCTAACTCCGAGAAACGTCCTCCCTGACGATAGAAAAGAGCTGAGCCATCTCAAGGCTGCGTGTGATCGCACAGGGACAGTTCCCTGGACCTAACTCCGAGAAACGCGTCGGGGTACAAGGCAGCTTTCAACGGACGTCTTCTTTCGTGAGCCCAGAAGCGTTTGCATATGTAGGCGTGGAAGCGTCAGCAGAGCGCCGTAGACCCTCCCTCTAAGAGGCAACATCGCTTCTGCGAAGCCGTCTTGCACCTGACATCCTTTGCCTTGGAGACGGGAGCCTTTTATATAGTCGTGGTGGAAGCACAAGGAACGTGCCGTGCCCTGTCCTCATCTCTTAGAAACAAGGCCGCGCGCAATGGGACTTTCAGCGTAGCATATGGACGGGGTCATGAAGTCAGTCGAGATTGCAAGTGGACGTGTGCAGGCATAAGGAGAGTGCCCTATCCTTAACTCCTTGAAAGCGTGACGGAGGGAGACCGTCTTTCAAGCGAACCCCTCTCCGGAGGATATATCGAAGCAGTGACAAAAGTGGATGTGGAAGCACAACGCAACGGTTCTATACGAAACTCGGAAAAGAAGGTGGTGGAGAAGGCAGCTTTCCCCCGCGTCTTGGTTCAGGTTTAGGGAAGGGATACTCACTGCGCGTGTGGAAGCCTAGGGAAAGTACCATGGGCTGATGTGTGAAAACCAAGCCTGCGCAGAACGCAACGTTCAGCGCACATCTTGTTTCACGAAGAGAGAAGCCTTTCCAATGTGTGCGTGGAAGCCTAAGGCCAAGTGCCATATATCCTTACCCCCACGGAAAACCGCTGTAGGAAACCCGTCGTTCAACTCACAGATTCCCGGAGGAAGTTTTTCTAAAGTGCGTGTGGAGGCCCAAGGAAAAGTGTGACAGGCTTCGCTCTGAGAAGGAGGTCTGTGTGGAACGCCTCTTTCAGCTCACGGCTTGTTTCTGGCTGAGGGAAGGCTTCTCAAGGGTGTGTACGGAAGCCTAGGCAAAAAGCGCATACACTTCACTCTCCGGGGGGAAAAGGGCAAGCACCCAAAAGCATTGGCGAGAAACCGTCTCTCAACGAACACCTCCTTTCCTGACGAGACAGAAACATGTTCAACTCTGTGTGTGTGTGTGTGTGTGTGTGTGTGTGTGCGCGCGCGCGCGCGTGAGTGAATAAGGAATGTGCCATGCACTCACCTGGGAAAAGCAAGTCTGCGTATACGGCAACTCTCCACTAACATCTTCAGGTATCCTGGAGAGAGAAGCATTTCCAAAAGTGGGTGTGGAAGCATCATGAATGTGCCGTACGCTTTACAACCGTTCAACACCCAAACTCAACACCCAAAAAACAAATAAGCGAGTCAAGAAATGGGCAGAAGATATGAACAGATATTTCTCCAAAGAAGACACACAAATGGCCAACAGACATATGACAAACTGCTCAACATCACTTGGCATGGGGAAAAAGAAATCCAAATGACAATGAGATACCACTTCACACCAGTCAGAATTGCAAAAATTAACAAGCGAAGAAATAACAAATGTTGGTGAGGAGAAAGGGGAACTCTCTTACACTTCTAAGTGGGAATGAAAACTGGTACAGCCACTTTGGAAAACAATATGGAGGTTCCTCAAGAACTTAAAAGAGAGCTCCCTTACAACCCAGCAATTTTATTTACCCCAAAGCTACAAATGTAGTGATCTGAAGGGGCAAATGCACCCCGAATGTTTATAGCGACATTGTCCACAATAGCCAAACCGTGGAAGGAACCAAGACATCCATCGACAGATAAATGGATAAAGAAAACATGGTATATACATATACAAAGGAATATGACTCAGCCATCAGAAAGGATCAATATTTAGCATATCGATGTGGAAGGCACTGGAGGGTATTATGCTGAGCAAAATAAGTCAGTCAGAGAAAAACAATTATTATATGGTTTTACTCATATGTGGAATAGAAGGAACAGCACAGAGGATCATAGGGGAAGGGAGGGAAAATGAATGCGAAGAAACCAGAGAGGAAGAAAATCCATGACAGGTTCCTAACTATTGGAAACAAACTGAGGGTTGCTGGAGGAAAGGTGGGTGGGGAGATGGAGTAACTGTGTGATGGGCATTAAGGAATGCATGTGATATGATGAACACTGGGTGTTATACACAACTGATGAATTGTGGAACGCTACATTTGAAACTACTGGTGTACTCTCTGTTGGCTAATTCAATTTCAATGTTAAAAAAGTCTATTTTGTCTGATATAAGGATTGCTACTCTGACTTCTTTTGACATCCACTTGTATGATTAATGTTTCTCCACCTCTTAATTTCCATCTGCAGGTGTCTTTAGGTGTGAAATCTTTTATATATATATACAAACTCTGTCGTGCTCTTTTGCTTGGAGCATTTAGTCCATTTACATTCAAACTAATTATCATTAGACATGTATTTATTGATGTTTTGTTACTTGTTTCATAGTTTTTTGTGTAGTTTTTCTCTGATCCTTTCTTCTCTTGCTCTCTCTCTCATGGTTTGCTCGTTTTCTTTAATGATATTCTTGGATTTCTTTCCCTTTATCTTTTGCATGTGTATTAGAGGTTTGGGTTTGTGGTGACCCCCTGGATTATATATAGCCTTTTCAGTCTATATTAAGTTGAATGCTGTTTAAGTTCAAACCCACTGTTGACTCCTCCTCATGTGTTAGGGTATATGTTTTCATATTTTACATACTTTTATTTTGTGAATCCCTTAACTGATTTTTACAGAAATACTTATTTTTACTGCTTCCTTGATTCATTATTGTCATACTCTCACTTACGATTTTTTTCCACTCATAGTGTCCCCTTCAATATTTTTTGTAGTTAATTTAGTGGTCATGAACTCTTTTAGTTTGTGTGGCTAAGAAACTCTTTTTCTCCCCTTCTTTTCTGAAGGATAGGCTTGCTGGATAAATTATTCCTTGCTGCAGATTTTTCTCATTCAGCACTTTGAATATTTAACGCCACTTTCTTCTGTCCTGCATAGTTTCTGCTGAAAACTCAGCTGATAGATTTATGGGCTTTCCCTTGCATGTTAACTGTCTTCTTTTATCTTGCTGCTTTAAATGTTTTTTCTTTATCACTACCTTTTCCCATTTGGATTACTATGTATCTTGATGTGGACCTCCTTAGGTTGATTTTGTGGGAGGGGATCTCTATGCCTTATGGATTTGTATAGGTTTCCTTCACCAGATTAGGTTAAGTTTTCAGCTCTTCTTTGGTCAAATAGATTTTCTGCCCCCCTTTCCCCCTTTTCACCTTCTGGGATCCCTCTCATGTGGGTGTTGTTACACTGGATGGAGTCACTGAATTCCCTAAGTCTCTTCTCATTTTTGCATACTTCTTTTTCCTCTCATTTGTTCCGCTTGATTACTTTCCATTACTGTCTTCTAGTTCATTAATTTGTTCCTCTGCTTCGTCCATCCTGCTAATTATTCTATCTAGTATATTCTTCATTTCATTTCTTGTGTTCCACATCTCTGATTATTTCTTTCATATCTCTTTGTTAAGAGTCTCAATGATGTTCCCCCTTCTGATGTCCTCCCTCTTTTCATTTCCCCAGTGAGTATCTTTATAATTGTTATCTTAAATTTTCTGTCAGGCATGTTCCTTATATCCATTTTGTTTAGGTCTCTTGCTGTGGCTTTGTCCTCTTCTTTCGTTTAGGACATAGTCCTCTGTCTGCTCATTTGGCCTACTTCTCAGAGAATATCTCTCTGTTAGGAAGGTCAGATATATTGCTTGTTCTTGAAAATACGGGGCAGAACATACATTTTTCACTTGGTGATGCTGGTTCTCCTCTGAAGGTAATGCATAGCAACAACAGAGACTGGATCTGGACTGTGTCATTGTGCACAACACATGGGGTGTGCTGTTTTAACAAGATGCATGCGTGTTCTGTGGGTGATGGGGAGACATATTGTTGTCAAGGATTGTGTGGGTCTTATCAGGGAGGGTATCCACAGCACTGGGACTGAAGCAGGTGTGGTAGGTGTGGGGATGGGCCATGGTTTATGCAAGTTAGTGATTGCTAGATTGTGCTTGGTCTTGCAGGTAGGTGTGTGTTTATAATGAGGGGCCGTAGAGGGAAATGGCACCTGCCAGCTCCTTTGTTCCTGGACAAGTCCCTTAGCAAACTCTGAGTTCAGGAACTATGTCTCCCTTGTTTAATCCTCAAGCACCTTTCAACCTGCTTCACCCAAGCTTCTCCACACTCTTTGCTCTGCTTAATCTTTAAGGACAGATCTCAGCTTCCTATCACCTTCTGTGCTCTCTCAGAGCTGAGACAGCTGATTTTTAAAAGTTCCAAGCTTTAAGTCTGCTGGTTGTATACGCTCACAAATGTCATCCCTTCTGATTTTCAAAGCCATAAGCTATGAGGATGTCTCTACGCTTTAGAGGCTCCCCGGTGTAGTAGTTTGTTTCTGGCCCCTCTGTGACTGTGGTTCCCTCCCTCTGGTGGTCAGAAATATGGGGTTTAGATTCCTACAGAGTCCTTGTCCTTCCTACCATCTTTGATGTGATTCCCTCTCTCCATTTAGTTGTATAGTTTTGTGGGGAAATCTGAAGGTCCATTTCTGGGTGACTCTGGTGTGAGTGTTACCTAGTTGTATCTGTGGGATGAGGTGAGTTTAGGGTCCTTCTACTCTGCCATCTTCCCCACAATTCAGTTTATTTTGTCTCATAAAAATATTACGACTCCAACTTTCTTTTCACTTCCATTTGCATGATAAATGGTTTTGTGTCCCATTACTTCCAATCTGCTTTTATTTTTAGGTCTGAAGTGATTCTCTGCTAGGCAGCATAGAGATGGGTCTTGCTTCCTCTTTACAGTCTATGTTTTCTGATTGGGATATTTAGTCCTTTTTTGTTAAAGCAATCATTGAGAAAGTATTTGTATCTCTCTAGTTGACTTCACAAGGAAAAGTGTGACAGGCTTCGCTCTGAGAAGGAGGTCTGCGTGGAACGCCTCTTTCAACTCATGGCTTGTTTCTGGCTGACGGAAGGCTTCTCAAGGGTGTGTACGGAAGCCTAGGGAAAAAGCGGCTACACTTCTCTCTCCGGGGGGAAAAAAGCAAGAACCCAAAAGCATCGGCGAGAAACCGTCTCTCAACGATCACCTTCTTTCCTGACGAGACAGAAACATGTTCAACTCTGTGTGTGTGTGTGTGTGTGTGTGTGTGTGTGTGTGAGGGCACGCGCGCGCGCGCGTGCGTGAGTGAATAAGGAGAGTGCCATGTACTGACCTGGGAAAAGCAAGTCTGCGTCTACGGCGACTCGCCACTAGCATCTTCAGGTATCCTGGAGAGAGAAGCATTTCCAAAAGTGGGTGTGGAAGCATCATGAAAGTGCCGTACGCTTTACTACCTTTCCCTGGACCTAACTCCGAGAAACGTCCTCCCTGACGATAGAAAAGAGCTGAGCCATCTCAAGGCTGCGTGTGATCGCACAGGGACAGTTCCCTGGACCTAACTCCGAGAAACGCGTCGGGGTACAAGGCAGCTTTCAACGGACGTCTTCTTTCGTGAGCCCAGAAGCGTTTGCATATGTAGGCGTGGAAGCGTCAGCAGAGCGCCGTAGACCCTCCCTCTAAGAGGCAACCTCGCTTCTGCGAAGCCGTCTTGCACCTGACATCCTTTGCCTTGGAGACGGGAGCCTTTTATATAGTCGTGGTGGAAGCACAAGGAACGTGCCGTGCCCTGTCCTCATCTCTTAGAAACAAGGCCGCGCGCAATGGGACTTTCAGCGTAGCATATGGACGGGGTCATGAAGTCAGTCGAGATTGCAAGTGGACGTGTGCAGGCATAAGGAGAGTGCCCTATCCTTAACTCCTTGAAAGCGTGACGGAGGGAGACCGTCTTTCAAGCGAACCCCTCTCCGGAGGATATATCGAAGCAGTGACAAAAGTGGATGTGGAAGCACAACGCAACGGTTCTATACGAAACTCGGAAAAGAAGGTGGTGTAGAAGGCAGCTTTCCCCCGCGTCTTGGTTCAGGTTTAGGGAAGGGATACTCACTGCGCGTGTGGAAGCCTAGGGAAAGTACCATGGGCTGATGTGTGAAAACCAAGCCTGCGCAGAACGCAACGTTCAGCGCACATCTTGTTTCACGAAGAGAGAAGCCTTTCCAATGTGTGCGTGGAAGCCTAAGGCCAAGTGCCATATATCCTTACCCCCACGGAAAACCGCTGTAGGAAACCCGTCGTTCAACTCACAGATTCCCGGAGGAAGTTTTTCTAAAGTGCGTGTGGAGGCCCAAGGAAAAGTGTGACAGGCTTCGCTCTGAGAAGGAGGTCTGTGTGGAACGCCTCTTTCAGCTCACGGCTTGTTTCTGGCTGAGGGAAGGCTTCTCAAGGGTGTGTACGGAAGCCTAGGCAAAAAGCGCATACACTTCACTCTCCGGGGGGAAAAGGGCAAGCACCCAAAAGCATTGGCGAGAAACCGTCTCTCAACGAACACCTCCTTTCCTGACGAGACAGAAACATGTTCAACTCTGTGTGTGTGTGTGTGTGTGTGTGTGTGTGTGTGCGCGCGCGCGCGCGTGAGTGAATAAGGAATGTGCCATGCACTCACCTGGGAAAAGCAAGTCTGCGTATACGGCAACTCTCCACTAACATCTTCAGGTATCCTGGAGAGAGAAGCATTTCCAAAAGTGGGTGTGGAAGCATCATGGATGTGCCGTACGCTTTACAACCGTTCAACACCCAAACTCAACACCCAAAAAACAAATAAGCGAGTCAAGAAATGGGCAGAAGATATGAACAGATATTTCTCCAAAGAAGACACACAAATGGCCAACAGACATATGACAAACTGCTCAACATCACTTGGCATGGGGAAAAAGAAATCCAAATGACAATGAGATACCACTTCACACCAGTCAGAATTGCAAAAATTAACAAGCGAAGAAATAACAAATGTTGGTGAGGAGAAAGGGGAACTCTCTTACACTTCTAAGTGGGAATGAAAACTGGTACAGCCACTTTGGAAAACAATATGGAGGTTCCTCAAGAACTTAAAAGAGAGCTCCCTTACAACCCAGCAATTTTATTTACCCCAAAGCTACAAATGTAGTGATCTGAAGGGGCAACTGCACCCCGAATGTTTATAGCGACATTGTCCACAATAGCCAAACCGTGGAAGGAACCAAGACATCCATCGACAGATAAATGGATAAAGAAAACATGGTATATACATATACAAAGGAATATGACTCAGCCATCAGAAAGGATCAATATTTAGCATATCGATGTGGAAGGCACTGGAGGGTATTATGCTGAGCAAAATAAGTCAGTCAGAGAAAAACAATTATTATATGGTTTTACTCATATGTGGAATAGAAGGAACAGCACAGAGGATCATAGGGGAAGGGAGGGAAAATGAATGCGAAGAAACCAGAGAGGAAGAAAATCCATGACAGGTTCCTAACTATTGGAAACAAACTGAGGGTTGCTGGAGGAAAGGTGGGTGGGGAGATGGAGTAACTGTGTGATGGGCATTAAGGAATGCATGTGATGTGATGAACACTGGGTGTTATACACAACTGATGAATTGTGGAACGCTACATTTGAAACTACTGGTGTACTCTCTGTTGGCTAATTCAATTTCAATGTTAAAAAAGTCTATTTTGTCTGATATAAGGATTGCTACTCTGACTTCTTTTGACATCCACTTGTATGATTAATGTTTCTCCACCTCTTAATTTCCATCTGCAGGTGTCTTTAGGTGTGAAATCTTTTATATATATATACAAACTCTGTCGTGCTCTTTTGCTTGGAGCATTTAGTCCATTTACATTCAAACTAATTATCATTAGACATGTATTTATTGATGTTTTGTTACTTGTTTCATAGTTTTTTGTGTAGTTTTTCTCTGATCCTTTCTTCTCTTGCTCTCTCTCTCATGGTTTGCTCGTTTTCTTTAATGATATTCTTGGATTTCTTTCCCTTTATCTTTTGCATGTGTATTAGAGGTTTGGGTTTGTGGTGACCCCCTGGATTATATATAGCCTTTTCAGTCTATATTAAGTTGAATGCTGTTTAAGTTCAAACCCACTGTTGACTCCTCCTCATGTGTTAGGGTATATGTTTTCATATTTTACATACTTTTATTTTGTGAATCCCTTAACTGATTTTTACAGAAATACTTATTTTTACTGCTTCCTTGATTCATTATTGTCATACTCTCACTTACGATTTTTTTCCACTCATAGTGTCCCCTTCAATATTTTTTGTAGTTAATTTAGTGGTCATGAACTCTTTTAGTTTGTGTGGCTAAGAAACTCTTTTTCTCCCCTTCTTTTCTGAAGGATAGGCTTGCTGGATAAATTATTCCTTGCTGCAGATTTTTCTCATTCAGCACTTTGAATATTTAACGCCACTTTCTTCTGTCCTGCATAGTTTCTGCTGAAAACTCAGCTGATAGATTTATGGGCTTTCCCTTGCATGTTAACTGTCTTCTTTTATCTTGCTGCTTTAAATGTTTTTTCTTTATCACTACCTTTTCCCATTTGGATTACTATGTATCTTGATGTGGACCTCCTTAGGTTGATTTTGTGGGAGGGGATCTCTATGCCTTATGGATTTGTATAGGTTTCCTTCACCAGATTAGGTTAAGTTTTCAGCTCTTCTTTGGTCAAATAGATTTTCTGCCCCCCTTTCCCCCTTTTCACCTTCTGGGATCCCTCTCATGTGGGTGTTGTTACACTGGATGGAGTCACTGAATTCCCTAAGTCTCTTCTCATTTTTGCATACTTCTTTTTCCTCTCATTTGTTCCGCTTGATTACTTTCCATTACTGTCTTCTAGTTCATTAATTTGTTCCTCTGCTTCGTCCATCCTGCTAATTATTCTATCTAGTATATTCTTCATTTCATTTCTTGTGTTCCACATCTCTGATTATTTCTTTCATATCTCTTTGTTAAGAGTCTCAATGATGTTCCCCCTTCTGATGTCCTCCCTCTTTTCATTTCCCCAGTGAGTATCTTTATAATTGTTATCTTAAATTTTCTGTCAGGCATGTTCCTTATATCCATTTTGTTTAGGTCTCTTGCTGTGGCTTTGTCCTCTTCTTTCGTTTAGGACATAGTCCTCTGTCTGCTCATTTGGCCTACTTCTCAGAGAATATCTCTCTGTTAGGAAGGTCAGATATATTGCTTGTTCTTGAAAATACGGGGCAGAACATACATTTTTCACTTGGTGATGCTGGTTCTCCTCTGAAGGTAATGCATAGCAACAACAGAGACTGGATCTGGACTGTGTCATTGTGCACAACACATGGGGTGTGCTGTTTTAACAAGATGCATGCGTGTTCTGTGGGTGATGGGGAGACATATTGTTGTCAAGGATTGTGTGGGTCTTATCAGGGAGGGTATCCACAGCACTGGGACTGAAGCAGGTGTGGTAGGTGTGGGGATGGGCCATGGTTTATGCAAGTTAGTGATTGCTAGATTGTGCTTGGTCTTGCAGGTAGGTGTGTGTTTATAATGAGGGGCCGTAGAGGGAAATGGCACCTGCCAGCTCCTTTGTTCCTGGACAAGTCCCTTAGCAAACTCTGAGTTCAGGAACTATGTCTCCCTTGTTTAATCCTCAAGCACCTTTCAACCTGCTTCACCCAAGCTTCTCCACACTCTTTGCTCTGCTTAATCTTTAAGGACAGATCTCAGCTTCCTATCACCTTCTGTGCTCTCTCAGAGCTGAGACAGCTGATTTTTAAAAGTTCCAAGCTTTAAGTCTGCTGGTTGTATACGCTCACAAATGTCATCCCTTCTGATTTTCAAAGCCATAAGCTATGAGGATGTCTCTACGCTTTAGAGGCTCCCCGGTGTAGTAGTTTGTTTCTGGCCCCTCTGTGACTGTGGTTCCCTCCCTCTGGTGGTCAGAAATATGGGGTTTAGATTCCTACAGAGTCCTTGTCCTTCCTACCATCTTTGATGTGATTCCCTCTCTCCATTTAGTTGTATAGTTTTGTGGGGAAATCTGAAGGTCCATTTCTGGGTGACTCTGGTGTGAGTGTTACCTAGTTGTATCTGTGGGATGAGGTGAGTTTAGGGTCCTTCTACTCTGCCATCTTCCCCACAATTCAGTTTATTTTGTCTCATAAAAATATTACGACTCCAACTTTCTTTTCACTTCCATTTGCATGATAAATGGTTTTGTGTCCCATTACTTCCAATCTGCTTTTATTTTTAGGTCTGAAGTGATTCTCTGCTAGGCAGCATAGAGATGGGTCTTGCTTCCTCTTTACAGTCTATGTTTTCTGATTGGGATATTTAGTCCTTTTTTGTTAAAGCAATCATTGAGAAAGTATTTGTATCTCTCTAGTTGACTTCACAAGGAAAAGTGTGACAGGCTTCGCTCTGAGAAGGAGGTCTGCGTGGAACGCCTCTTTCAACTCATGGCTTGTTTCTGGCTGACGGAAGGCTTCTCAAGGGTGTGTACGGAAGCCTAGGGAAAAAGCGGCTACACTTCTCTCTCCGGGGGGAAAAAAGCAAGAACCCAAAAGCATCGGCGAGAAACCGTCTCTCAACGATCACCTTCTTTCCTGACGAGACAGAAACATGTTCAACTCTGTGTGTGTGTGTGTGTGTGTGTGTGTGTGTGTGTGTGAGGGCACGCGCGCGCGCGCGTGCGTGAGTGAATAAGGAGAGTGCCATGTACTGACCTGGGAAAAGCAAGTCTGCGTCTACGGCGACTCGCCACTAGCATCTTCAGGTATCCTGGAGAGAGAAGCATTTCCAAAAGTGGGTGTGGAAGCATCATGAAAGTGCCGTACGCTTTACTACCTTTCCCTGGACCTAACTCCGAGAAACGTCCTCCCTGACGATAGAAAAGAGCTGAGCCATCTCAAGGCTGCGTGTGATCGCACAGGGACAGTTCCCTGGACCTAACTCCGAGAAACGCGTCGGGGTACAAGGCAGCTTTCAACGGACGTCTTCTTTCGTGAGCCCAGAAGCGTTTGCATATGTAGGCGTGGAAGCGTCAGCAGAGCGCCGTAGACCCTCCCTCTAAGAGGCAACCTCGCTTCTGCGAAGCCGTCTTGCACCTGACATCCTTTGCCTTGGAGACGGGAGCCTTTTATATAGTCGTGGTGGAAGCACAAGGAACGTGCCGTGCCCTGTCCTCATCTCTTAGAAACAAGGCCGCGCGCAATGGGACTTTCAGCGTAGCATATGGACGGGGTCATGAAGTCAGTCGAGATTGCAAGTGGACGTGTGCAGGCATAAGGAGAGTGCCCTATCCTTAACTCCTTGAAAGCGTGACGGAGGGAGACCGTCTTTCAAGCGAACCCCTCTCCGGAGGATATATCGAAGCAGTGACAAAAGTGGATGTGGAAGCACAACGCAACGGTTCTATACGAAACTCGGAAAAGAAGGTGGTGTAGAAGGCAGCTTTCCCCCGCGTCTTGGTTCAGGTTTAGGGAAGGGATACTCACTGCGCGTGTGGAAGCCTAGGGAAAGTACCATGGGCTGATGTGTGAAAACCAAGCCTGCGCAGAACGCAACGTTCAGCGCACATCTTGTTTCACGAAGAGAGAAGCCTTTCCAATGTGTGCGTGGAAGCCTAAGGCCAAGTGCCATATATCCTTACCCCCACGGAAAACCGCTGTAGGAAACCCGTCGTTCAACTCACAGATTCCCGGAGGAAGTTTTTCTAAAGTGCGTGTGGAGGCCCAAGGAAAAGTGTGACAGGCTTCGCTCTGAGAAGGAGGTGTGTGTGGAACGCCTCTTTCAGCTCACGGCTTGTTTCTGGCTGAGGGAAGGCTTCTCAAGGGTGTGTACGGAAGCCTAGGCAAAAAGCGCATACACTTCACTCTCCGGGGGGAAAAGGGCAAGCACCCAAAAGCATTGGCGAGAAACCGTCTCTCAACGAACACCTCCTTTCCTGACGAGACAGAAACATGTTCAACTCTGTGTGTGTGTGTGTGTGTGTGTGTGTGTGCGCGCGCGCGCGCGTGAGTGAATAAGGAATGTGCCATGCACTCACCTGGGAAAAGCAAGTCTGCGTATACGGCAACTCTCCACTAACATCTTCAGGTATCCTGGAGAGAGAAGCATTTCCAAAAGTGGGTGTGGAAGCATCATGAATGTGCCGTACACTTTACAACCGTTCAACACCCAAACTCAACACCCAAAAAACAAATAAGCGAGTCAAGAAATGGGCAGAAGATATGAACAGATATTTCTCCAAAGAAGACACACAAATGGCCAACAGACATATGACAAACTGCTCAACATCACTTGGCATGGGGAAAAAGAAATCCAAATGACAATGAGATACCACTTCACACCAGTCAGAATTGCAAAAATTAACAAGCGAAGAAATAACAAATGTTGGTGAGGAGAAAGGGGAACTCTCTTACACTTCTAAGTGGGAATGAAAACTGGTACAGCCACTTTGGAAAACAATATGGAGGTTCCTCAAGAACTTAAAAGAGAGCTCCCTTACAACCCAGCAATTTTATTTACCCCAAAGCTACAAATGTAGTGATCTGAAGGGGCAACTGCACCCCGAATGTTTATAGCGACATTGTCCACAATAGCCAAACCGTGGAAGGAACCAAGACATCCATCGACAGATAAATGGATAAAGAAAACATGGTATATACATATACAAAGGAATATGACTCAGCCATCAGAAAGGATCAATATTTAGCATATCGATGTGGAAGGCACTGGAGGGTATTATGCTGAGCAAAATAAGTCAGTCAGAGAAAAACAATTATTATATGGTTTTACTCATATGTGGAATAGAAGGAACAGCACAGAGGATCATAGGGGAAGGGAGGGAAAATGAATGCGAAGAAACCAGAGAGGAAGAAAATCCATGACAGGTTCCTAACTATTGGAAACAAACTGAGGGTTGCTGGAGGAAAGGTGGGTGGGGAGATGGAGTAACTGTGTGATGGGCATTAAGGAATGCATGTGATGTGATGAACACTGGGTGTTATACACAACTGATGAATTGTGGAACGCTACATTTGAAACTACTGGTGTACTCTCTGTTGGCTAATTCAATTTCAATGTTAAAAAAGTCTATTTTGTCTGATATAAGGATTGCTACTCTGACTTCTTTTGACATCCACTTGTATGATTAATGTTTCTCCACCTCTTAATTTCCATCTGCAGGTGTCTTTAGGTGTGAAATCTTTTATATATATATACAAACTCTGTCGTGCTCTTTTGCTTGGAGCATTTAGTCCATTTACATTCAAACTAATTATCATTAGACATGTATTTATTGATGTTTTGTTACTTGTTTCATAGTTTTTTGTGTAGTTTTTCTCTGATCCTTTCTTCTCTTGCTCTCTCTCTCATGGTTTGCTCGTTTTCTTTAATGATATTCTTGGATTTCTTTCCCTTTATCTTTTGCATGTGTATTAGAGGTTTGGGTTTGTGGTGACCCCCTGGATTATATATAGCCTTTTCAGTCTATATTAAGTTGAATGCTGTTTAAGTTCAAACCCACTGTTGACTCCTCCTCATGTGTTAGGGTATATGTTTTCATATTTTACATACTTTTATTTTGTGAATCCCTTAACTGATTTTTACAGAAATACTTATTTTTACTGCTTCCTTGATTCATTATTGTCATACTCTCACTTACGATTTTTTTCCACTCATAGTGTCCCCTTCAATATTTTTTGTAGTTAATTTAGTGGTCATGAACTCTTTTAGTTTGTGTGGCTAAGAAACTCTTTTTCTCCCCTTCTTTTCTGAAGGATAGGCTTGCTGGATAAATTATTCCTTGCTGCAGATTTTTCTCATTCAGCACTTTGAATATTTAACGCCACTTTCTTCTGTCCTGCATAGTTTCTGCTGAAAACTCAGCTGATAGATTTATGGGCTTTCCCTTGCATGTTAACTGTCTTCTTTTATCTTGCTGCTTTAAATGTTTTTTCTTTATCACTACCTTTTCCCATTTGGATTACTATGTACCTTGATGTGGACCTCCTTAGGTTGATTTTGTGGGAGGGGATCTCTATGCCTTATGGATTTGTATAGGTTTCCTTCACCAGATTAGGTTAAGTTTTCAGCTCTTCTTTGGTCAAATAGATTTTCTGCCCCCTTTTCCCCCTTTTCACCTTCTGGGATCCCTCTAATGTGGGTGTTGTTACACTGGATGGAGTCCCTGAATTCCCTATGTCTCTTCTCATTTTTGCATACTTCTTTTTCCTCTCATTTGTTCCGCTTGATTACTTTCCATTACTGTCTTCTAGTTCATTAATTTGTTCCTCTGCTTCGTCCATCCTGCTAATTATTCTATCTAGTATATTCTTCATTTCATTTCTTGTGTTCCACATCTCTGATTATTTCTTTCATATCTCTTTGTTAAGAGTCTCAATGATGTTCCCCCTTCTGATGTCCTCCCTCTTTTCATTTCCCCAGTGAGTATCTTTATAATTGTTATCTTAAATTTTCTGTCAGGCATGTTCCTTATATCCATTTTGTTTAGGTCTCTTGCTGTGGCTTTGTCCTCTTCTTTCGTTTAGGACATAGTCCTCTGTCTGCTCATTTGGCCTACTTCTCAGAGAATATCTCTCTGTTAGGAAGGTCAGATATATTGCTTGTTCTTGAAAATACGGGGCAGAACATACATTTTTCACTTGGTGATGCTGGTTCTCCTCTGAAGGTAATGCATAGCAACAACAGAGACTGGATCTGGACTGTGTCATTGTGCACAACACATGGGGTGTGCTGTTTTAACAAGATGCATGCGTGTTCTGTGGGTGATGGGGAGACATATTGTTGTCAAGGATTGTGTGGGTCTTATCAGGGAGGGTATCCACAGCACTGGGACTGAAGCAGGTGTGGTAGGTGTGGGGATGGGCCATGGTTTATGCAAGTTAGTGATTGCTAGATTGTGCTTGGTCTTGCAGGTAGGTGTGTGTTTATAATGAGGGGCCGTAGAGGGAAATGGCACCTGCCAGCTCCTTTGTTCCTGGACAAGTCCCTTAGCAAACTCTGAGTTCAGGAACTATGTCTCCCTTGTTTAATCCTCAAGCACCTTTCAACCTGCTTCACCCAAGCTTCTCCACACTCTTTGCTCTGCTTAATCTTTAAGGACAGATCTCAGCTTCCTATCACCTTCTGTGCTCTCTCAGAGCTGAGACAGCTGATTTTTAAAAGTTCCAAGCTTTAAGTCTGCTGGTTGTATACGCTCACAAATGTCATCCCTTCTGATTTTCAAAGCCATAAGCTATGAGGATGTCTCTACGCTTTAGAGGCTCCCCGGTGTAGTAGTTTGTTTCTGGCCCCTCTGTGACTGTGGTTCCCTCCCTCTGGTGGTCAGAAATATGGGCTTTAGATTCCTACAGAGTCCTTGTCCTTCCTACCATCTTTGATGTGATTCCCTCTCTCCATTTAGTTGTATAGTTTTGTGGGGAAATCTGAAGGTCCATTTCTGGGTGACTCTGGTGTGAGTGTTACCTAGTTGTATCTGTGGGATGAGGTGAGTTTAGGGTCCTTCTACTCTGCCATCTTCCCCACAATTCAGTTTATTTTGTCTCATAAAAATATTACGACTCCAACTTTCTTTTCACTTCCATTTGCATGATAAATGGTTTTGTGTCCCATTACTTCCAATCTGCTTTTATTTTTAGGTCTGAAGTGATTCTCTGCTAGGCAGCATAGAGATGGGTCTTGCTTCCTCTTTACAGTCTATGTTTTCTGATTGGGATATTTAGTCCTTTTTTGTTAAAGCAATCATTGAGAAAGTATTTGTATCTCTCTAGTTGACTTCACAAGGAAAAGTGTGACAGGCTTCGCTCTGAGAAGGAGGTCTGCGTGGAACGCCTCTTTCAACTCATGGCTTGTTTCTGGCTGACGGAAGGCTTCTCAAGGGTGTGTACGGAAGCCTAGGGAAAAAGCGGCTACACTTCTCTCTCCGGGGGGAAAAAAGCAAGAACCCAAAAGCATCGGCGAGAAACCGTCTCTCAACGATCACCTTCTTTCCTGACGAGACAGAAACATGTTCAACTCTGTGTGTGTGTGTGTGTGTGTGTGTGTGTGTGTGTGTGTGTGTGAGGGCACGCGCGCGCGCGCGTGCGTGAGTGAATAAGGAGAGTGCCATGTACTGACCTGGGAAAAGCAAGTCTGCGTCTACGGCGACTCGCCACTAGCATCTTCAGGTATCCTGGAGAGAGAAGCATTTCCAAAAGTGGGTGTGGAAGCATCATGAAAGTGCCGTACGCTTTACTACCTTTCCCTGGACCTAACTCCGAGAAACGTCCTCCCTGACGATAGAAAAGAGCTGAGCCATCTCAAGGCTGCGTGTGATCGCACAGGGACAGTTCCCTGGACCTAACTCCGAGAAACGCGTCGGGGTACAAGGCAGCTTTCAACGGACGTCTTCTTTCGTGAGCCCAGAAGCGTTTGCATATGTAGGCGTGGAAGCGTCAGCAGAGCGCCGTAGACCCTCCCTCTAAGAGGCAACCTCGCTTCTGCGAAGCCGTCTTGCACCTGACATCCTTTGCCTTGGAGACGGGAGCCTTTTATATAGTCGTGGTGGAAGCACAAGGAACGTGCCGTGCCCTGTCCTCATCTCTTAGAAACAAGGCCGCGCGCAATGGGACTTTCAGCGTAGCATATGGACGGGGTCATGAAGTCAGTCGAGATTGCAAGTGGACGTGTGCAGGCATAAGGAGCGTGCCCTATCCTTAACTCCTTGAAAGCGTGACGGAGGGAGACCGTCTTTCAAGCGAACCCCTCTCCGGAGGATATATCGAAGCAGTGACAAAAGTGGATGTGGAAGCACAACGCAACGGTTCTATACGAAACTCGGAAAAGAAGGTGGTGTAGAAGGCAGCTTTCCCCCGCGTCTTGGTTCAGGTTTAGGGAAGGGATACTCACTGCGCGTGTGGAAGCCTAGGGAAAGTACCATGGGCTGATGTGTGAAAACCAAGCCTGCGCAGAACGCAACGTTCAGCGCACATCTTGTTTCACGAAGAGAGAAGCCTTTCCAATGTGTGCGTGGAAGCCTAAGGCCAAGTGCCATATATCCTTACCCCCACGGAAAACCGCTGTAGGAAACCCGTCGTTCAACTCACAGATTCCCGGAGGAAGTTTTTCTAAAGTGCGTGTGGAGGCCCAAGGAAAAGTGTGACAGGCTTCGCTCTGAGAAGGAGGTCTGTGTGGAACGCCTCTTTCAGCTCACGGCTTGTTTCTGGCTGAGGGAAGGCTTCTCAAGGGTGTGTACGGAAGCCTAGGCAAAAAGCGCATACACTTCACTCTCCGGGGGGAAAAGGGCAAGCACCCAAAAGCATTGGCGAGAAACCGTCTCTCAACGAACACCTCCTTTCCTGACGAGACAGAAACATGTTCAACTCTGTGTGTGTGTGTGTGTGTGTGTGTGTGTGCGCGCGCGCGCGCGTGAGTGAATAAGGAATGTGCCATGCACTCACCTGGGAAAGGCAAGTCTGCGTATACGGCAACTCTCCACTAACATCTTCAGGTATCCTGGAGAGAGAAGCATTTCCAAAAGTGGGTGTGGAAGCATCATGAATGTGCCGTACGCTTTACAACCGTTCAACACCCAAACTCAACACCCAAAAAACAAATAAGCGAGTCAAGAAATGGGCAGAAGATATGAACAGATATTTCTCCAAAGAAGACACACAAATGGCCAACAGACATATGACAAACTGCTCAACATCACTTGGCATGGGGAAAAAGAAATCCAAATGACAATGAGATACCACTTCACACCAGTCAGAATTGCAAAAATTAACAAGCGAAGAAATAACAAATGTTGGTGAGGAGAAAGGGGAACTCTCTTACACTTCTAAGTGGGAATGAAAACTGGTACAGCCACTTTGGAAAACAATATGGAGGTTCCTCAAGAACTTAAAAGAGAGCTCCCTTACAACCCAGCAATTTTATTTACCCCAAAGCTACAAATGTAGTGATCTGAAGGGGCAACTGCACCCCGAATGTTTATAGCGACATTGTCCACAATAGCCAAACCGTGGAAGGAACCAAGACATCCATCGACAGATAAATGGATAAAGAAAACATGGTATATACATATACAAAGGAATATGACTCAGCCATCAGAAAGGATCAATATTTAGCATATCGATGTGGAAGGCACTGGAGGGTATTATGCTGAGCAAAATAAGTCAGTCAGAGAAAAACAATTATTATATGGTTTTACTCATATGTGGAATAGAAGGAACAGCACAGAGGATCATAGGGGAAGGGAGGGAAAATGAATGCGAAGAAACCAGAGAGGAAGAAAATCCATGACAGGTTCCTAACTATTGGAAACAAACTGAGGGTTGCTGGAGGAAAGGTGGGTGGGGAGATGGAGTAACTGTGTGATGGGCATTAAGGAATGCATGTGATGTGATGAACACTGGGTGTTATACACAACTGATGAATTGTGGAACGCTACATTTGAAACTACTGGTGTACTCTCTGTTGGCTAATTCAATTTCAATGTTAAAAAAGTCTATTTTGTCTGATATAAGGATTGCTACTCTGACTTCTTTTGACATCCACTTGTATGATTAATGTTTCTCCACCTCTTAATTTCCATCTGCAGGTGTCTTTAGGTGTGAAATCTTTTATATATATATACAAACTCTGTCGTGCTCTTTTGCTTGGAGCATTTAGTCCATTTACATTCAAACTAATTATCATTAGACATGTATTTATTGATGTTTTGTTACTTGTTTCATAGTTTTTTGTGTAGTTTTTCTCTGATCCTTTCTTCTCTTGCTCTCTCTCTCATGGTTTGCTCGTTTTCTTTAATGATATTCTTGGATTTCTTTCCCTTTATCTTTTGCATGTGTATTAGAGGTTTGGGTTTGTGGTGACCCCCTGGATTATATATAGCCTTTTCAGTCTATATTAAGTTGAATGCTGTTTAAGTTCAAACCCACTGTTGACTCCTCCTCATGTGTTAGGGTATATGTTTTCATATTTTACATACTTTTATTTTGTGAATCCCTTAACTGATTTTTACAGAAATACTTATTTTTACTGCTTCCTTGATTCATTATTGTCATACTCTCACTTACGATTTTTTTCCACTCATAGTGTCCCCTTCAATATTTTTTGTAGTTAATTTAGTGGTCATGAACTCTTTTAGTTTGTGTGGCTAAGAAACTCTTTTTCTCCCCTTCTTTTCTGAAGGATAGGCTTGCTGGATAAATTATTCCTTGCTGCAGATTTTTCTCATTCAGCACTTTGAATATTTAACGCCACTTTCTTCTGTCCTGCATAGTTTCTGCTGAAAACTCAGCTGATAGATTTATGGGCTTTCCCTTGCATGTTAACTGTCTTCTTTTATCTTGCTGCTTTAAATGTTTTTTCTTTATCACTACCTTTTCCCATTTGGATTACTATGTATCTTGATGTGGACCTCCTTAGGTTGATTTTGTGGGAGGGGATCTCTATGCCTTATGGATTTGTATAGGTTTCCTTCACCAGATTAGGTTAAGTTTTCAGCTCTTCTTTGGTCAAATAGATTTTCTGCCCCCCTTTCCCCCTTTTCACCTTCTGGGATCCCTCTCATGTGGGTGTTGTTACACTGGATGGAGTCACTGAATTCCCTAAGTCTCTTCTCATTTTTGCATACTTCTTTTTCCTCTCATTTGTTCCGCTTGATTACTTTCCATTACTGTCTTCTAGTTCATTAATTTGTTCCTCTGCTTCGTCCATCCTGCTAATTATTCTATCTAGTATATTCTTCATTTCATTTCTTGTGTTCCACATCTCTGATTATTTCTTTCATATCTCTTTGTTAAGAGTCTCAATGATGTTCCCCCTTCTGATGTCCTCCCTCTTTTCATTTCCCCAGTGAGTATCTTTATAATTGTTATCTTAAATTTTCTGTCAGGCATGTTCCTTATATCCATTTTGTTTAGGTCTCTTGCTGTGGCTTTGTCCTCTTCTTTCGTTTAGGACATAGTCCTCTGTCTGCTCATTTGGCCTACTTCTCAGAGAATATCTCTCTGTTAGGAAGGTCAGATATATTGCTTGTTCTTGAAAATACGGGGCAGAACATACATTTTTCACTTGGTGATGCTGGTTCTCCTCTGAAGGTAATGCATAGCAACAACAGAGACTGGATCTGGACTGTGTCATTGTGCACAACACATGGGGTGTGCTGTTTTAACAAGATGCATGCGTGTTCTGTGGGTGATGGGGAGACATATTGTTGTCAAGGATTGTGTGGGTCTTATCAGGGAGGGTATCCACAGCACTGGGACTGAAGCAGGTGTGGTAGGTGTGGGGATGGGCCATGGTTTATGCAAGTTAGTGATTGCTAGATTGTGCTTGGTCTTGCAGGTAGGTGTGTGTTTATAATGAGGGGCCGTAGAGGGAAATGGCACCTGCCAGCTCCTTTGTTCCTGGACAAGTCCCTTAGCAAACTCTGAGTTCAGGAACTATGTCTCCCTTGTTTAATCCTCAAGCACCTTTCAACCTGCTTCACCCAAGCTTCTCCACACTCTTTGCTCTGCTTAATCTTTAAGGACAGATCTCAGCTTCCTATCACCTTCTGTGCTCTCTCAGAGCTGAGACAGCTGATTTTTAAAAGTTCCAAGCTTTAAGTCTGCTGGTTGTATACGCTCACAAATGTCATCCCTTCTGATTTTCAAAGCCATAAGCTATGAGGATGTCTCTACGCTTTAGAGGCTCCCCGGTGTAGTAGTTTGTTTCTGGCCCCTCTGTGACTGTGGTTCCCTCCCTCTGGTGGTCAGAAATATGGGGTTTAGATTCCTACAGAGTCCTTGTCCTTCCTACCATCTTTGATGTGATTCCCTCTCTCCATTTAGTTGTATAGTTTTGTGGGGAAATCTGAAGGTCCATTTCTGGGTGACTCTGGTGTGAGTGTTACCTAGTTGTATCTGTGGGATGAGGTGAGTTTAGGGTCCTTCTACTCTGCCATCTTCCCCACAATTCAGTTTATTTTGTCTCATAAAAATATTACGACTCCAACTTTCTTTTCACTTCCATTTGCATGATAAATGGTTTTGTGTCCCATTACTTCCAATCTGCTTTTATTTTTAGGTCTGAAGTGATTCTCTGCTAGGCAGCATAGAGATGGGTCTTGCTTCCTCTTTACAGTCTATGTTTTCTGATTGGGATATTTAGTCCTTTTTTGTTAAAGCAATCATTGAGAAAGTATTTGTATCTCTCTAGTTGACTTCACAAGGAAAAGTGTGACAGGCTTCGCTCTGAGAAGGAGGTCTGCGTGGAACGCCTCTTTCAACTCATGGCTTGTTTCTGGCTGACGGAAGGCTTCTCAAGGGTGTGTACGGAAGCCTAGGGAAAAAGCGGCTACACTTCTCTCTCCGGGGGGAAAAAAGCAAGAACCCAAAAGCATCGGCGAGAAACCGTCTCTCAACGATCACCTTCTTTCCTGACGAGACAGAAACATGTTCAACTCTGTGTGTGTGTGTGTGTGTGTGTGTGTGTGTGTGTGTGGGCACGCGCGCGCGCGCGTGCGTGAGTGAATAAGGAGAGTGCCATGTACTGACCTGGGAAAAGCAAGTCTGCGTCTACGGCGACTCGCCACTAGCATCTTCAGGTATCCTGGAGAGAGAAGCATTTCCAAAAGTGGGTGTGGAAGCATCATGAAAGTGCCGTACGCTTTACTACCTTTCCCTGGACCTAACTCCGAGAAACGTCCTCCCTGACGATAGAAAAGAGCTGAGCCATCTCAAGGCTGCGTGTGATCGCACAGGGACAGTTCCCTGGACCTAACTCCGAGAAACGCGTCGGGGTACAAGGCAGCTTTCAATGGACGTCTTCTTTCGTGAGCCCAGAAGCGTTTGCATATGTAGGCGTGGAAGCGTCAGCAGAGCGCCGTAGACCCTCCCTCTAAGAGGCAACCTCGCTTCTGCGAAGCCGTCTTGCACCTGACATCCTTTGCCTTGGAGACGGGAGCCTTTTATATAGTCGTGGTGGAAGCACAAGGAACGTGCCGTGCCCTGTCCTCATCTCTTAGAAACAAGGCCGCGCGCAATGGGACTTTCAGCGTAGCATATGGACGGGGTCATGAAGTCAGTCGAGATTGCAAGTGGACGTGTGCAGGCATAAGGAGAGTGCCCTATCCTTAACTCCTTGAAAGCGTGACGGAGGGAGACCGTCTTTCAAGCGAACCCCTCTCCGGAGGATATATCGAAGCAGTGACAAAAGTGGATGTGGAAGCACAACGCAACGGTTCTATACGAAACTCGGAAAAGAAGGTGGTGTAGAAGGCAGCTTTCCCCCGCGTCTTGGTTCAGGTTTAGGGAAGGGATACTCACTGCGCGTGTGGAAGCCTAGGGAAAGTACCATGGGCTGATGTGTGAAAACCAAGCCTGCGCAGAACGCAACGTTCAGCGCACATCTTGTTTCACGAAGAGAGAAGCCTTTCCAATGTGTGCGTGGAAGCCTAAGGCCAAGTGCCATATATCCTTACCCCCACGGAAAACCGCTGTAGGAAACCCGTCGTTCAACTCACAGATTCCCGGAGGAAGTTTTTCTAAAGTGCGTGTGGAGGCCCAAGGAAAAGTGTGACAGGCTTCGCTCTGAGAAGGAGGTCTGTGTGGAACGCCTCTTTCAGCTCACGGCTTGTTTCTGGCTGAGGGAAGGCTTCTCAAGGGTGTGTACGGAAGCCTAGGCAAAAAGCGCATACACTTCACTCTCCGGGGGGAAAAGGGCAAGCACCCAAAAGCATTGGCGAGAAACCGTCTCTCAACGAACACCTCCTTTCCTGACGAGACAGAAACATGTTCAACTCTGTGTGTGTGTGTGTGTGTGTGTGTGTGTGCGCGCGCGCGCGCGTGAGTGAATAAGGAATGTGCCATGCACTCACCTGGGAAAAGCAAGTCTGCGTATACGGCAACTCTCCACTAACATCTTCAGGTATCCTGGAGAGAGAAGCATTTCCAAAAGTGGGTGTGGAAGCATCATGAATGTGCCGTACGCTTTACAACCGTTCAACACCCAAACTCAACACCCAAAAAACAAATAAGCGAGTCAAGAAATGGGCAGAAGATATGAACAGATATTTCTCCAAAGAAGACACACAAATGGCCAACAGACATATGACAAACTGCTCAACATCACTTGGCATGGGGAAAAAGAAATCCAAATGACAATGAGATACCACTTCACACCAGTCAGAATTGCAAAAATTAACAAGCGAAGAAATAACAAATGTTGGTGAGGAGAAAGGGGAACTCTCTTACACTTCTAAGTGGGAATGAAAACTGGTACAGCCACTTTGGAAAACAATATGGAGGTTCCTCAAGAACTTAAAACAGAGCTCCCTTACAACCCAGCAATTTTATTTACCCCAAAGCTACAAATGTAGTGATCTGAAGGGGCAACTGCACCCCGAATGTTTATAGCGACATTGTCCACAATAGCCAAACCGTGGAAGGAACCAAGACATCCATCGACAGATAAATGGATAAAGAAAACATGGTATATACATATACAAAGGAATATGACTCAGCCATCAGAAAGGATCAATATTTAGCATATCGATGTGGAAGGCACTGGAGGGTATTATGCTGAGCAAAATAAGTCAGTCAGAGAAAAACAATTATTATATGGTTTTACTCATATGTGGAATAGAAGGAACAGCACAGAGGATCATAGGGGAAGGGAGGGAAAATGAATGCGAAGAAACCAGAGAGGAAGAAAATCCATGACAGGTTCCTAACTATTGGAAACAAACTGAGGGTTGCTGGAGGAAAGGTGGGTGGGGAGATGGAGTAACTGTGTGATGGGCATTAAGGAATGCATGTGATGTGATGAACACTGGGTGTTATACACAACTGATGAATTGTGGAACGCTACATTTGAAACTACTGGTGTACTCTCTGTTGGCTAATTCAATTTCAATGTTAAAAAAGTCTATTTTGTCTGATATAAGGATTGCTACTCTGACTTCTTTTGACATCCACTTGTATGATTAATGTTTCTCCACCTCTTAATTTCCATCTGCAGGTGTCTTTAGGTGTGAAATCTTTTATATATATATACAAACTCTGTCGTGCTCTTTTGCTTGGAGCATTTAGTCCATTTACATTCAAACTAATTATCATTAGACATGTATTTATTGATGTTTTGTTACTTGTTTCATAGTTTTTTGTGTAGTTTTTCTCTGATCCTTTCTTCTCTTGCTCTCTCTCTCATGGTTTGCTCGTTTTCTTTAATGATATTCTTGGATTTCTTTCCCTTTATCTTTTGCATGTGTATTAGAGGTTTGGGTTTGTGGTGACCCCCTGGATTATATATAGCCTTTTCAGTCTATATTAAGTTGAATGCTGTTTAAGTTCAAACCCACTGTTGACTCCTCCTCATGTGTTAGGGTATATGTTTTCATATTTTACATACTTTTATTTTGTGAATCCCTTAACTGATTTTTACAGAAATACTTATTTTTACTGCTTCCTTGATTCATTATTGTCATACTCTCACTTACGATTTTTTTCCACTCATAGTGTCCCCTTCAATATTTTTTGTAGTTAATTTAGTGGTCATGAACTCTTTTAGTTTGTGTGGCTAAGAAACTCTTTTTCTCCCCTTCTTTTCTGAAGGATAGGCTTGCTGGATAAATTATTCCTTGCTGCAGATTTTTCTCATTCAGCACTTTGAATATTTAACGCCACTTTCTTCTGTCCTGCATAGTTTCTGCTGAAAACTCAGCTGATAGATTTATGGGCTTTCCCTTGCATGTTAACTGTCTTCTTTTATCTTGCTGCTTTAAATGTTTTTTCTTTATCACTACCTTTTCCCATTTGGATTACTATGTATCTTGATGTGGACCTCCTTAGGTTGATTTTGTGGGAGGGGATCTCTATGCCTTATGGATTTGTATAGGTTTCCTTCACCAGATTAGGTTAAGTTTTCAGCTCTTCTTTGGTCAAATAGATTTTCTGCCCCCCTTTCCCCCTTTTCACCTTCTGGGATCCCTCTCATGTGGGTGTTGTTACACTGGATGGAGTCACTGAATTCCCTAAGTCTCTTCTCATTTTTGCATACTTCTTTTTCCTCTCATTTGTTCCGCTTGATTACTTTCCATTACTGTCTTCTAGTTCATTAATTTGTTCCTCTGCTTCGTCCATCCTGCTAATTATTCTATCTAGTATATTCTTCATTTCATTTCTTGTGTTCCACATCTCTGATTATTTCTTTCATATCTCTTTGTTAAGAGTCTCAATGATGTTCCCCCTTCTGATGTCCTCCCTCTTTTCATTTCCCCAGTGAGTATCTTTATAATTGTTATCTTAAATTTTCTGTCAGGCATGTTCCTTATATCCATTTTGTTTAGGTCTCTTGCTGTGGCTTTGTCCTCTTCTTTCGTTTAGGACATAGTCCTCTGTCTGCTCATTTGGCCTACTTCTCAGAGAATATCTCTCTGTTAGGAAGGTCAGATATATTGCTTGTTCTTGAAAATACGGGGCAGAACATACATTTTTCACTTGGTGATGCTGGTTCTCCTCTGAAGGTAATGCATAGCAACAACAGAGACTGGATCTGGACTGTGTCATTGTGCACAACACATGGGGTGTGCTGTTTTAACAAGATGCATGCGTGTTCTGTGGGTGATGGGGAGACATATTGTTGTCAAGGATTGTGTGGGTCTTATCAGGGAGGGTATCCACAGCACTGGGACTGAAGCAGGTGTGGTAGGTGTGGGGATGGGCCATGGTTTATGCAAGTTAGTGATTGCTAGATTGTGCTTGGTCTTGCAGGTAGGTGTGTGTTTATAATGAGGGGCCGTAGAGGGAAATGGCACCTGCCAGCTCCTTTGTTCCTGGACAAGTCCCTTAGCAAACTCTGAGTTCAGGAACTATGTCTCCCTTGTTTAATCCTCAAGCACCTTTCAACCTGCTTCACCCAAGCTTCTCCACACTCTTTGCTCTGCTTAATCTTTAAGGACAGATCTCAGCTTCCTATCACCTTCTGTGCTCTCTCAGAGCTGAGACAGCTGATTTTTAAAAGTTCCAAGCTTTAAGTCTGCTGGTTGTATACGCTCACAAATGTCATCCCTTCTGATTTTCAAAGCCATAAGCTATGAGGATGTCTCTACGCTTTAGAGGCTCCCCGGTGTAGTAGTTTGTTTCTGGCCCCTCTGTGACTGTGGTTCCCTCCCTCTGGTGGTCAGAAATATGGGCTTTAGATTCCTACAGAGTCCTTGTCCTTCCTACCATCTTTGATGTGATTCCCTCTCTCCATTTAGTTGTATAGTTTTGTGGGGAAATCTGAAGGTCCATTTCTGGGTGACTCTGGTGTGAGTGTTACCTAGTTGTATCTGTGGGATGAGGTGAGTTTAGGGTCCTTCTACTCTGCCATCTTCCCCACAATTCAGTTTATTTTGTCTCATAAAAATATTACGACTCCAACTTTCTTTTCACTTCCGTTTGCATGATAAATGGTTTTGTGTCCCATTACTTCCAATCTGCTTTTATTTTTAGGTCTGAAGTGATTCTCTGCTAGGCAGCATAGAGATGGGTCTTGCTTCCTCTTTACAGTCTATGTTTTCTGATTGGGATATTTAGTCCTTTTTTGTTAAAGCAATCATTGAGAAAGTATTTGTATCTCTCTAGTTGACTTCACAAGGAAAAGTGTGACAGGCTTCGCTCTGAGAAGGAGGTCTGCGTGGAACGCCTCTTTCAACTCATGGCTTGTTTCTGGCTGACGGAAGGCTTCTCAAGGGTGTGTACGGAAGCCTAGGGAAAAAGCGGCTACACTTCTCTCTCCGGGGGGAAAAAAGCAAGAACCCAAAAGCATCGGCGAGAAACCGTCTCTCAACGATCACCTTCTTTCCTGACGAGACAGAAACATGTTCAACTCTGTGTGTGTGTGTGTGTGTGTGTGTGTGTGTGTGTGTGAGGGCACGCGCGCGCGCGCGTGCGTGAGTGAATAAGGAGAGTGCCATGTACTGACCTGGGAAAAGCAAGTCTGCGTCTACGGCGACTCGCCACTAGCATCTTCAGGTATCCTGGAGAGAGAAGCATTTCCAAAAGTGGGTGTGGAAGCATCATGAAAGTGCCGTACGCTTTACTACCTTTCCCTGGACCTAACTCCGAGAAACGTCCTCCCTGACGATAGAAAAGAGCTGAGCCATCTCAAGGCTGCGTGTGATCGCACAGGGACAGTTCCCTGGACCTAACTCCGAGAAACGCGTCGGGGTACAAGGCAGCTTTCAACGGACGTCTTCTTTCGTGAGCCCAGAAGCGTTTGCATATGTAGGCGTGGAAGCGTCAGCAGAGCGCCGTAGACCCTCCCTCTAAGAGGCAACCTCGCTTCTGCGAAGCCGTCTTGCACCTGACATCCTTTGCCTTGGAGACGGGAGCCTTTTATATAGTCGTGGTGGAAGCACAAGGAACGTGCCGTGCCCTGTCCTCATCTCTTAGAAACAAGGCCGCGCGCAATGGGACTTTCAGCGTAGCATATGGACGGGGTCATGAAGTCAGTCGAGATTGCAAGTGGACGTGTGCAGGCATAAGGAGAGTGCCCTATCCTTAACTCCTTGAAAGCGTGACGGAGGGAGACCGTCTTTCAAGCGAACCCCTCTCCGGAGGATATATCGAAGCAGTGACAAAAGTGGATGTGGAAGCACAACGCAACGGTTCTATACGAAACTCGGAAAAGAAGGTGGTGTAGAAGGCAGCTTTCCCCCGCGTCTTGGTTCAGGTTTAGGGAAGGGATACTCACTGCGCGTGTGGAAGCCTAGGGAAAGTACCATGGGCTGATGTGTGAAAACCAAGCCTGCGCAGAACGCAACGTTCAGCGCACATCTTGTTTCACGAAGAGAGAAGCCTTTCCAATGTGTGCGTGGAAGCCTAAGGCCAAGTGCCATATATCCTTACCCCCACGGAAAACCGCTGTAGGAAACCCGTCGTTCAACTCACAGATTCCCGGAGGAAGTTTTTCTAAAGTGCGTGTGGAGGCCCAAGGAAAAGTGTGACAGGCTTCGCTCTGAGAAGGAGGTCTGTGTGGAACGCCTCTTTCAGCTCACGGCTTGTTTCTGGCTGAGGGAAGGCTTCTCAAGGGTGTGTACGGAAGCCTAGGCAAAAAGCGCATACACTTCACTCTCCGGGGGGAAAAGGGCAAGCACCCAAAAGCATTGGCGAGAAACCGTCTCTCAACGAACACCTCCTTTCCTGACGAGACAGAAACATGTTCAACTCTGTGTGTGTGTGTGTGTGTGTGTGTGTGTGCGCGCGCGCGCGCGTGAGTGAATAAGGAATGTGCCATGCACTCACCTGGGAAAAGCAAGTCTGCGTATACGGCAACTCTCCACTAACATCTTCAGGTATCCTGGAGAGAGAAGCATTTCCAAAAGTGGGTGTGGAAGCATCATGAATGTGCCGTACACTTTACAACCGTTCAACACCCAAACTCAACACCCAAAAAACAAATAAGCGAGTCAAGAAATGGGCAGAAGATATGAACAGATATTTCTCCAAAGAAGACACACAAATGGCCAACAGACATATGACAAACTGCTCAACATCACTTGGCATGGGGAAAAAGAAATCCAAATGACAATGAGATACCACTTCACACCAGTCAGAATTGCAAAAATTAACAAGCGAAGAAATAACAAATGTTGGTGAGGAGAAAGGGGAACTCTCTTACACTTCTAAGTGGGAATGAAAACTGGTACAGCCACTTTGGAAAACAATATGGAGGTTCCTCAAGAACTTAAAAGAGAGCTCCCTTACAACCCAGCAATTTTATTTACCCCAAAGCTACAAATGTAGTGATCTGAAGGGGCAACTGCACCCCGAATGTTTATAGCGACATTGTCCACAATAGCCAAACCGTGGAAGGAACCAAGACATCCATCGACAGATAAATGGATAAAGAAAACATGGTATATACATATACAAAGGAATATGACTCAGCCATCAGAAAGGATCAATATTTAGCATATCGATGTGGAAGGCACTGGAGGGTATTATGCTGAGCAAAATAAGTCAGTCAGAGAAAAACAATTATTATATGGTTTTACTCATATGTGGAATAGAAGGAACAGCACAGAGGATCATAGGGGAAGGGAGGGAAAATGAATGCGAAGAAACCAGAGAGGAAGAAAATCCATGACAGGTTCCTAACTATTGGAAACAAACTGAGGGTTGCTGGAGGAAAGGTGGGTGGGGAGATGGAGTAACTGTGTGATGGGCATTAAGGAATGCATGTGATGTGATGAACACTGGGTGTTATACACAACTGATGAATTGTGGAACGCTACATTTGAAACTACTGGTGTACTCTCTGTTGGCTAATTCAATTTCAATGTTAAAAAAGTCTATTTTGTCTGATATAAGGATTGCTACTCTGACTTCTTTTGACATCCACTTGTATGATTAATGTTTCTCCACCTCTTAATTTCCATCTGCAGGTGTCTTTAGGTGTGAAATCTTTTATATATATATACAAACTCTGTCGTGCTCTTTTGCTTGGAGCATTTAGTCCATTTACATTCAAACTAATTATCATTAGACATGTATTTATTGATGTTTTGTTACTTGTTTCATAGTTTTTTGTGTAGTTTTTCTCTGATCCTTTCTTCTCTTGCTCTCTCTCTCATGGTTTGCTCGTTTTCTTTAATGATATTCTTGGATTTCTTTCCCTTTATCTTTTGCATGTGTATTAGAGGTTTGGGTTTGTGGTGACCCCCTGGATTATATATAGCCTTTTCAGTCTATATTAAGTTGAATGCTGTTTAAGTTCAAACCCACTGTTGACTCCTCCTCATGTGTTAGGGTATATGTTTTCATATTTTACATACTTTTATTTTGTGAATCCCTTAACTGATTTTTACAGAAATACTTATTTTTACTGCTTCCTTGATTCATTATTGTCATACTCTCACTTACGATTTTTTTCCACTCATAGTGTCCCCTTCAATATTTTTTGTAGTTAATTTAGTGGTCATGAACTCTTTTAGTTTGTGTGGCTAAGAAACTCTTTTTCTCCCCTTCTTTTCTGAAGGATAGGCTTGCTGGATAAATTATTCCTTGCTGCAGATTTTTCTCATTCAGCACTTTGAATATTTAACGCCACTTTCTTCTGTCCTGCATAGTTTCTGCTGAAAACTCAGCTGATAGATTTATGGGCTTTCCCTTGCATGTTAACTGTCTTCTTTTATCTTGCTGCTTTAAATGTTTTTTCTTTATCACTACCTTTTCCCATTTGGATTACTATGTATCTTGATGTGGACCTCCTTAGGTTGATTTTGTGGGAGGGGATCTCTATGCCTTATGGATTTGTATAGGTTTCCTTCACCAGATTAGGTTAAGTTTTCAGCTCTTCTTTGGTCAAATAGATTTTCTGCCCCCCTTTCCCCCTTTTCACCTTCTGGGATCCCTCTCATGTGGGTGTTGTTACACTGGATGGAGTCACTGAATTCCCTAAGTCTCTTCTCATTTTTGCATACTTCTTTTTCCTCTCATTTGTTCCGCTTGATTACTTTCCATTACTGTCTTCTAGTTCATTAATTTGTTCCTCTGCTTCGTCCATCCTGCTAATTATTCTATCTAGTATATTCTTCATTTCATTTCTTGTGTTCCACATCTCTGATTATTTCTTTCATATCTCTTTGTTAAGAGTCTCAATGATGTTCCCCCTTCTGATGTCCTCCCTCTTTTCATTTCCCCAGTGAGTATCTTTATAATTGTTATCTTAAATTTTCTGTCAGGCATGTTCCTTATATCCATTTTGTTTAGGTCTCTTGCTGTGGCTTTGTCCTCTTCTTTCGTTTAGGACATAGTCCTCTGTCTGCTCATTTGGCCTACTTCTCAGAGAATATCTCTCTGTTAGGAAGGTCAGATATATTGCTTGTTCTTGAAAATACGGGGCAGAACATACATTTTTCACTTGGTGATGCTGGTTCTCCTCTGAAGGTAATGCATAGCAACAACAGAGACTGGATCTGGACTGTGTCATTGTGCACAACACATGGGGTGTGCTGTTTTAACAAGATGCATGCGTGTTCTGTGGGTGATGGGGAGACATATTGTTGTCAAGGATTGTGTGGGTCTTATCAGGGAGGGTATCCACAGCACTGGGACTGAAGCAGGTGTGGTAGGTGTGGGGATGGGCCATGGTTTATGCAAGTTAGTGATTGCTAGATTGTGCTTGGTCTTGCAGGTAGGTGTGTGTTTATAATGAGGGGCCGTAGAGGGAAATGGCACCTGCCAGCTCCTTTGTTCCTGGACAAGTCCCTTAGCAAACTCTGAGTTCAGGAACTATGTCTCCCTTGTTTAATCCTCAAGCACCTTTCAACCTGCTTCACCCAAGCTTCTCCACACTCTTTGCTCTGCTTAATCTTTAAGGACAGATCTCAGCTTCCTATCACCTTCTGTGCTCTCTCAGAGCTGAGACAGCTGATTTTTAAAAGTTCCAAGCTTTAAGTCTGCTGGTTGTATACGCTCACAAATGTCATCCCTTCTGATTTTCAAAGCCATAAGCTATGAGGATGTCTCTACGCTTTAGAGGCTCCCCGGTGTAGTAGTTTGTTTCTGGCCCCTCTGTGACTGTGGTTCCCTCCCTCTGGTGGTCAGAAATATGGGGTTTAGATTCCTACAGAGTCCTTGTCCTTCCTACCATCTTTGATGTGATTCCCTCTCTCCATTTAGTTGTATAGTTTTGTGGGGAAATCTGAAGGTCCATTTCTGGGTGACTCTGGTGTGAGTGTTACCTAGTTGTATCTGTGGGATGAGGTGAGTTTAGGGTCCTTCTACTCTGCCATCTTCCCCACAATTCAGTTTATTTTGTCTCATAAAAATATTACGACTCCAACTTTCTTTTCACTTCCATTTGCATGATAAATGGTTTTGTGTCCCATTACTTCCAATCTGCTTTTATTTTTAGGTCTGAAGTGATTCTCTGCTAGGCAGCATAGAGATGGGTCTTGCTTCCTCTTTACAGTCTATGTTTTCTGATTGGGATATTTAGTCCTTTTTTGTTAAAGCAATCATTGAGAAAGTATTTGTATCTCTCTAGTTGACTTCACAAGGAAAAGTGTGACAGGCTTCGCTCTGAGAAGGAGGTCTGCGTGGAACGCCTCTTTCAACTCATGGCTTGTTTCTGGCTGACGGAAGGCTTCTCAAGGGTGTGTACGGAAGCCTAGGGAAAAAGCGGCTACACTTCTCTCTCCGGGGGGAAAAAAGCAAGAACCCAAAAGCATCGGCGAGAAACCGTCTCTCAACGATCACCTTCTTTCCTGACGAGACAGAAACATGTTCAACTCTGTGTGTGTGTGTGTGTGTGTGTGTGTGTGTGTGTGTGTGGGCACGCGCGCGCGCGCGTGCGTGAGTGAATAAGGAGAGTGCCATGTACTGACCTGGGAAAAGCAAGTCTGCGTCTACGGCGACTCGCCACTAGCATCTTCAGGTATCCTGGAGAGAGAAGCATTTCCAAAAGTGGGTGTGGAAGCATCATGAAAGTGCCGTACGCTTTACTACCTTTCCCTGGACCTAACTCCGAGAAACGTCCTCCCTGACGATAGAAAAGAGCTGAGCCATCTCAAGGCTGCGTGTGATCGCACAGGGACAGTTCCCTGGACCTAACTCCGAGAAACGCGTCGGGGTACAAGGCAGCTTTCAATGGACGTCTTCTTTCGTGAGCCCAGAAGCGTTTGCATATGTAGGCGTGGAAGCGTCAGCAGAGCGCCGTAGACCCTCCCTCTAAGAGGCAACCTCGCTTCTGCGAAGCCGTCTTGCACCTGACATCCTTTGCCTTGGAGACGGGAGCCTTTTATATAGTCGTGGTGGAAGCACAAGGAACGTGCCGTGCCCTGTCCTCATCTCTTAGAAACAAGGCCGCGCGCAATGGGACTTTCAGCGTAGCATATGGACGGGGTCATGAAGTCAGTCGAGATTGCAAGTGGACGTGTGCAGGCATAAGGAGAGTGCCCTATCCTTAACTCCTTGAAAGCGTGACGGAGGGAGACCGTCTTTCAAGCGAACCCCTCTCCGGAGGATATATCGAAGCAGTGACAAAAGTGGATGTGGAAGCACAACGCAACGGTTCTATACGAAACTCGGAAAAGAAGGTGGTGTAGAAGGCAGCTTTCCCCCGCGTCTTGGTTCAGGTTTAGGGAAGGGATACTCACTGCGCGTGTGGAAGCCTAGGGAAAGTACCATGGGCTGATGTGTGAAAACCAAGCCTGCGCAGAACGCAACGTTCAGCGCACATCTTGTTTCACGAAGAGAGAAGCCTTTCCAATGTGTGCGTGGAAGCCTAAGGCCAAGTGCCATATATCCTTACCCCCACGGAAAACCGCTGTAGGAAACCCGTCGTTCAACTCACAGATTCCCGGAGGAAGTTTTTCTAAAGTGCGTGTGGAGGCCCAAGGAAAAGTGTGACAGGCTTCGCTCTGAGAAGGAGGTCTGTGTGGAACGCCTCTTTCAGCTCACGGCTTGTTTCTGGCTGAGGGAAGGCTTCTCAAGGGTGTGTACGGAAGCCTAGGCAAAAAGCGCATACACTTCACTCTCCGGGGGGAAAAGGGCAAGCACCCAAAAGCATTGGCGAGAAACCGTCTCTCAACGAACACCTCCTTTCCTGACGAGACAGAAACATGTTCAACTCTGTGTGTGTGTGTGTGTGTGTGTGTGTGTGCGCGCGCGCGCGCGTGAGTGAATAAGGAATGTGCCATGCACTCACCTGGGAAAAGCAAGTCTGCGTATACGGCAACTCTCCACTAACATCTTCAGGTATCCTGGAGAGAGAAGCATTTCCAAAAGTGGGTGTGGAAGCATCATGAATGTGCCGTACGCTTTACAACCGTTCAACACCCAAACTCAACACCCAAAAAACAAATAAGCGAGTCAAGAAATGGGCAGAAGATATGAACAGATATTTCTCCAAAGAAGACACACAAATGGCCAACAGACATATGACAAACTGCTCAACATCACTTGGCATGGGGAAAAAGAAATCCAAATGACAATGAGATACCACTTCACACCAGTCAGAATTGCAAAAATTAACAAGCGAAGAAATAACAAATGTTGGTGAGGAGAAAGGGGAACTCTCTTACACTTCTAAGTGGGAATGAAAACTGGTACAGCCACTTTGGAAAACAATATGGAGGTTCCTCAAGAACTTAAAACAGAGCTCCCTTACAACCCAGCAATTTTATTTACCCCAAAGCTACAAATGTAGTGATCTGAAGGGGCAACTGCACCCCGAATGTTTATAGCGACATTGTCCACAATAGCCAAACCGTGGAAGGAACCAAGACATCCATCGACAGATAAATGGATAAAGAAAACATGGTATATACATATACAAAGGAATATGACTCAGCCATCAGAAAGGATCAATATTTAGCATATCGATGTGGAAGGCACTGGAGGGTATTATGCTGAGCAAAATAAGTCAGTCAGAGAAAAACAATTATTATATGGTTTTACTCATATGTGGAATAGAAGGAACAGCACAGAGGATCATAGGGGAAGGGAGGGAAAATGAATGCGAAGAAACCAGAGAGGAAGAAAATCCATGACAGGTTCCTAACTATTGGAAACAAACTGAGGGTTGCTGGAGGAAAGGTGGGTGGGGAGATGGAGTAACTGTGTGATGGGCATTAAGGAATGCATGTGATGTGATGAACACTGGGTGTTATACACAACTGATGAATTGTGGAACGCTACATTTGAAACTACTGGTGTACTCTCTGTTGGCTAATTCAATTTCAATGTTAAAAAAGTCTATTTTGTCTGATATAAGGATTGCTACTCTGACTTCTTTTGACATCCACTTGTATGATTAATGTTTCTCCACCTCTTAATTTCCATCTGCAGGTGTCTTTAGGTGTGAAATCTTTTATATATATATACAAACTCTGTCGTGCTCTTTTGCTTGGAGCATTTAGTCCATTTACATTCCAACTAATTATCATTAGACATGTATTTATTGATGTTTTGTTACTTGTTTCATAGTTTTTTGTGTAGTTTTTCTCTGATCCTTTCTTCTCTTGCTCTCTCTCTCATGGTTTGCTCGTTTTCTTTAATGATATTCTTGGATTTCTTTCCCTTTATCTTTTGCATGTGTATTAGAGGTTTGGGTTTGTGGTGACCCCCTGGATTATATATAGCCTTTTCAGTCTATATTAAGTTGAATGCTGTTTAAGTTCAAACCCACTGTTGACTCCTCCTCATGTGTTAGGGTATATGTTTTCATATTTTACATACTTTTATTTTGTGAATCCCTTAACTGATTTTTACAGAAATACTTATTTTTACTGCTTCCTTGATTCATTATTGTCATACTCTCACTTACGATTTTTTTCCACTCATAGTGTCCCCTTCAATATTTTTTGTAGTTAATTTAGTGGTCATGAACTCTTTTAGTTTGTGTGGCTAAGAAACTCTTTTTCTCCCCTTCTTTTCTGAAGGATAGGCTTGCTGGATAAATTATTCCTTGCTGCAGATTTTTCTCATTCAGCACTTTGAATATTTAACGCCACTTTCTTCTGTCCTGCATAGTTTCTGCTGAAAACTCAGCTGATAGATTTATGGGCTTTCCCTTGCATGTTAACTGTCTTCTTTTATCTTGCTGCTTTAAATGTTTTTTCTTTATCACTACCTTTTCCCATTTGGATTACTATGTATCTTGATGTGGACCTCCTTAGGTTGATTTTGTGGGAGGGGATCTCTATGCCTTATGGATTTGTATAGGTTTCCTTCACCAGATTAGGTTAAGTTTTCAGCTCTTCTTTGGTCAAATAGATTTTCTGCCCCCCTTTCCCCCTTTTCACCTTCTGGGATCCCTCTCATGTGGGTGTTGTTACACTGGATGGAGTCACTGAATTCCCTAAGTCTCTTCTCATTTTTGCATACTTCTTTTTCCTCTCATTTGTTCCGCTTGATTACTTTCCATTACTGTCTTCTAGTTCATTAATTTGTTCCTCTGCTTCGTCCATCCTGCTAATTATTCTATCTAGTATATTCTTCATTTCATTTCTTGTGTTCCACATCTCTGATTATTTCTTTCATATCTCTTTGTTAAGAGTCTCAATGATGTTCCCCCTTCTGATGTCCTCCCTCTTTTCATTTCCCCAGTGAGTATCTTTATAATTGTTATCTTAAATTTTCTGTCAGGCATGTTCCTTATATCCATTTTGTTTAGGTCTCTTGCTGTGGCTTTGTCCTCTTCTTTCGTTTAGGACATAGTCCTCTGTCTGCTCATTTGGCCTACTTCTCAGAGAATATCTCTCTGTTAGGAAGGTCAGATATATTGCTTGTTCTTGAAAATACGGGGCAGAACATACATTTTTCACTTGGTGATGCTGGTTCTCCTCTGAAGGTAATGCATAGCAACAACAGAGACTGGATCTGGACTGTGTCATTGTGCACAACACATGGGGTGTGCTGTTTTAACAAGATGCATGCGTGTTCTGTGGGTGATGGGGAGACATATTGTTGTCAAGGATTGTGTGGGTCTTATCAGGGAGGGTATCCACAGCACTGGGACTGAAGCAGGTGTGGTAGGTGTGGGGATGGGCCATGGTTTATGCAAGTTAGTGATTGCTAGATTGTGCTTGGTCTTGCAGGTAGGTGTGTGTTTATAATGAGGGGCCGTAGAGGGAAATGGCACCTGCCAGCTCCTTTGTTCCTGGACAAGTCCCTTAGCAAACTCTGAGTTCAGGAACTATGTCTCCCTTGTTTAATCCTCAAGCACCTTTCAACCTGCTTCACCCAAGCTTCTCCACACTCTTTGCTCTGCTTAATCTTTAAGGACAGATCTCAGCTTCCTATCACCTTCTGTGCTCTCTCAGAGCTGAGACAGCTGATTTTTAAAAGTTCCAAGCTTTAAGTCTGCTGGTTGTATACGCTCACAAATGTCATCCCTTCTGATTTTCAAAGCCATAAGCTATGAGGATGTCTCTACGCTTTAGAGGCTCCCCGGTGTAGTAGTTTGTTTCTGGCCCCTCTGTGACTGTGGTTCCCTCCCTCTGGTGGTCAGAAATATGGGGTTTAGATTCCTACAGAGTCCTTGTCCTTCCTACCATCTTTGATGTGATTCCCTCTCTCCATTTAGTTGTATAGTTTTGTGGGGAAATCTGAAGGTCCATTTCTGGGTGACTCTGGTGTGAGTGTTACCTAGTTGTATCTGTGGGATGAGGTGAGTTTAGGGTCCTTCTACTCTGCCATCTTCCCCACAATTCAGTTTATTTTGTCTCATAAAAATATTACGACTCCAACTTTCTTTTCACTTCCATTTGCATGATAAATGGTTTTGTGTCCCATTACTTCCAATCTGCTTTTATTTTTAGGTCTGAAGTGATTCTCTGCTAGGCAGCATAGAGATGGGTCTTGCTTCCTCTTTACAGTCTATGTTTTCTGATTGGGATATTTAGTCCTTTTTTGTTAAAGCAATCATTGAGAAAGTATTTGTATCTCTCTAGTTGACTTCACAAGGAAAAGTGTGACAGGCTTCGCTCTGAGAAGGAGGTCTGCGTGGAACGCCTCTTTCAACTCATGGCTTGTTTCTGGCTGACGGAAGGCTTCTCAAGGGTGTGTACGGAAGCCTAGGGAAAAAGCGGCTACACTTCTCTCTCCGGGGGGAAAAAAGCAAGAACCCAAAAGCATCGGCGAGAAACCGTCTCTCAACGATCACCTTCTTTCCTGACGAGACAGAAACATGTTCAACTCTGTGTGTGTGTGTGTGTGTGTGTGTGTGTGTGTGTGTGTGTGTGTGAGGGCACGCGCGCGCGCGCGTGCGTGAGTGAATAAGGAGAGTGCCATGTACTGACCTGGGAAAAGCAAGTCTGCGTCTACGGCGACTCGCCACTAGCATCTTCAGGTATCCTGGAGAGAGAAGCATTTCCAAAAGTGGGTGTGGAAGCATCATGAAAGTGCCGTACGCTTTACTACCTTTCCCTGGACCTAACTCCGAGAAACGTCCTCCCTGACGATAGAAAAGAGCTGAGCCATCTCAAGGCTGCGTGTGATCGCACAGGGACAGTTCCCTGGACCTAACTCCGAGAAACGCGTCGGGGTACAAGGCAGCTTTCAACGGACGTCTTCTTTCGTGAGCCCAGAAGCGTTTGCATATGTAGGCGTGGAAGCGTCAGCAGAGCGCCGTAGACCCTCCCTCTAAGAGGCAACCTCGCTTCTGCGAAGCCGTCTTGCACCTGACATCCTTTGCCTTGGAGACGGGAGCCTTTTATATAGTCGTGGTGGAAGCACAAGGAACGTGCCGTGCCCTGTCCTCATCTCTTAGAAACAAGGCCGCGCGCAATGGGACTTTCAGCGTAGCATATGGACGGGGTCATGAAGTCAGTCGAGATTGCAAGTGGACGTGTGCAGGCATAAGGAGAGTGCCCTATCCTTAACTCCTTGAAAGCGTGACGGAGGGAGACCGTCTTTCAAGCGAACCCCTCTCCGGAGGATATATCGAAGCAGTGACAAAAGTGGATGTGGAAGCACAACGCAACGGTTCTATACGAAACTCGGAAAAGAAGGTGGTGTAGAAGGCAGCTTTCCCCCGCGTCTTGGTTCCGGTTTAGGGAAGGGATACTCACTGCGCGTGTGGAAGCCTAGGGAAAGTACCATGGGCTGATGTGTGAAAACCAAGCCTGCGCAGAACGCAACGTTCAGCGCACATCTTGTTTCACGAAGAGAGAAGCCTTTCCAATGTGTGCGTGGAAGCCTAAGGCCAAGTGCCATATATCCTTACCCCCACGGAAAACCGCTGTAGGAAACCCGTCGTTCAACTCACAGATTCCCGGAGGAAGTTTTTCTAAAGTGCGTGTGGAGGCCCAAGGAAAAGTGTGACAGGCTTCGCTCTGAGAAGGAGGTCTGTGTGGAACGCCTCTTTCAGCTCACGGCTTGTTTCTGGCTGAGGGAAGGCTTCTCAAGGGTGTGTACGGAAGCCTAGGCAAAAAGCGCATACACTTCACTCTCCGGGGGGAAAAGGGCAAGCACCCAAAAGCATTGGCGAGAAACCGTCTCTCAACGAACACCTCCTTTCCTGACGAGACAGAAACATGTTCAACTCTGTGTGTGTGTGTGTGTGTGTGTGTGTGTGTGCGCGCGCGCGCGCGTGAGTGAATAAGGAATGTGCCATGCACTCACCTGGGAAAAGCAAGTCTGCGTATACGGCAACTCTCCACTAACATCTTCAGGTATCCTGGAGAGAGAAGCATTTCCAAAAGTGGGTGTGGAAGCATCATGAATGTGCCGTACGCTTTACAACCGTTCAACACCCAAACTCAACACCCAAAAAACAAATAAGCGAGTCAAGAAATGGGCAGAAGATATGAACAGATATTTCTCCAAAGAAGACACACAAATGGCCAACAGACATATGACAAACTGCTCAACATCACTTGGCATGGGGAAAAAGAAATCCAAATGACAATGAGATACCACTTCACACCAGTCAGAATTGCAAAAATTAACAAGCGAAGAAATAACAAATGTTGGTGAGGAGAAAGGGGAACTCTCTTACACTTCTAAGTGGGAATGAAAACTGGTACAGCCACTTTGGAAAACAATATGGAGGTTCCTCAAGAACTTAAAAGAGAGCTCCCTTACAACCCAGCAATTTTACTTACCCCAAAGCTACAAATGTAGTGATCTGAAGGGGCAACTGCACCCCGAATGTTTATAGCGACATTGTCCACAATAGCCAAACCGTGGAAGGAACCAAGACATCCATCGACAGATAAATGGATAAAGAAAACATGGTATATACATATACAAAGGAATATGACTCAGCCATCAGAAAGGATCAATATTTAGCATATCGATGTGGAAGGCACTGGAGGGTATTATGCTGAGCAAAATAAGTCAGTCAGAGAAAAACAATTATTATATGGTTTTACTCATATGTGGAATAGAAGGAACAGCACAGAGGATCATAGGGGAAGGGAGGGAAAATGAATGCGAAGAAACCAGAGAGGAAGAAAATCCATGACAGGTTCCTAACTATTGGAAACAAACTGAGGGTTGCTGGAGGAAAGGTGGGTGGGGAGATGGAGTAACTGTGTGATGGGCATTAAGGAATGCATGTGATGTGATGAACACTGGGTGTTATACACAACTGATGAATTGTGGAACGCTACATTTGAAACTACTGGTGTACTCTCTGTTGGCTAATTCAATTTCAATGTTAAAAAAGTCTATTTTGTCTGATATAAGGATTGCTACTCTGACTTCTTTTGACATCCACTTGTATGATTAATGTTTCTCCACCTCTTAATTTCCATCTGCAGGTGTCTTTAGGTGTGAAATCTTTTATATATATATACAAACTCTGTCGTGCTCTTTTGCTTGGAGCATTTAGTCCATTTACATTCAAACTAATTATCATTAGACATGTATTTATTGATGTTTTGTTACTTGTTTCATAGTTTTTTGTGTAGTTTTTCTCTGATCCTTTCTTCTCTTGCTCTCTCTCTCATGGTTTGCTCGTTTTCTTTAATGATATTCTTGGATTTCTTTCCCTTTATCTTTTGCATGTGTATTAGAGGTTTGGGTTTGTGGTGACCCCCTGGATTATATATAGCCTTTTCAGTCTATATTAAGTTGAATGCTGTTTAAGTTCAAACCCACTGTTGACTCCTCCTCATGTGTTAGGGTATATGTTTTCATATTTTACATACTTTTATTTTGTGAATCCCTTAACTGATTTTTACAGAAATACTTATTTTTACTGCTTCCTTGATTCATTATTGTCATACTCTCACTTACGATTTTTTTCCACTCATAGTGTCCCCTTCAATATTTTTTGTAGTTAATTTAGTGGTCATGAACTCTTTTAGTTTGTGTGGCTAAGAAACTCTTTTTCTCCCCTTCTTTTCTGAAGGATAGGCTTGCTGGATAAATTATTCCTTGCTGCAGATTTTTCTCATTCAGCACTTTGAATATTTAACGCCACTTTCTTCTGTCCTGCATAGTTTCTGCTGAAAACTCAGCTGATAGATTTATGGGCTTTCCCTTGCATGTTAACTGTCTTCTTTTATCTTGCTGCTTTAAATGTTTTTTCTTTATCACTACCTTTTCCCATTTGGATTACTATGTATCTTGATGTGGACCTCCTTAGGTTGATTTTGTGGGAGGGGATCTCTATGCCTTATGGATTTGTATAGGTTTCCTTCACCAGATTAGGTTAAGTTTTCAGCTCTTCTTTGGTCAAATAGATTTTCTGCCCCCTTTTCCCCCTTTTCACCTTCTGGGATCCCTCTCATGTGGGTGTGGTTACACTGGATGGAGTCACTGAATTCCCTATGTCTCTTCTCATTTTTGCATACTTCTTTTTCCTCTCATTTGTTCCGCTTGATTACTTTCCATTACTGTCTTCTAGTTCATTAATTTGTTCCTCTGCTTCGTCCATCCTGCTAATTATTCTATCTAGTATATTCTTCATTTCATTTCTTGTGTTCCACATCTCTGATTATTTCTTTCATATCTCTTTGTTAAGAGTCTCAATGATGTTCCCCCTTCTGATGTCCTCCCTCTTTTCATTTCCCCAGTGAGTATCTTTATAATTGTTATCTTAAATTTTCTGTCAGGCATGTTCCTTATATCCATTTTGTTTAGGTCTCTTGCTGTGGCTTTGTCCTCTTCTTTCGTTTAGGACATAGTCCTCTGTCTGCTCATTTGGCCTACTTCTCAGAGAATATCTCTCTGTTAGGAAGGTCAGATATATTGCTTGTTCTTGAAAATACGGGGCAGAACATACATTTTTCACTTGGTGATGCTGGTTCTCCTCTGAAGGTAATGCATAGCAACAACAGAGACTGGATCTGGACTGTGTCATTGTGCACAACACATGGGGTGTGCTGTTTTAACAAGATGCATGCGTGTTCTGTGGGTGATGGGGAGACATATTGTTGTCAAGGATTGTGTGGGTCTTATCAGGGAGGGTATCCACAGCACTGGGACTGAAGCAGGTGTGGTAGGTGTGGGGATGGGCCATGGTTTATGCAAGTTAGTGATTGCTAGATTGTGCTTGGTCTTGCAGGTAGGTGTGTGTTTATAATGAGGGGCCGTAGAGGGAAATGGCACCTGCCAGCTCCTTTGTTCCTGGACAAGTCCCTTAGCAAACTCTGAGTTCAGGAACTATGTCTCCCTTGTTTAATCCTCAAGCACCTTTCAACCTGCTTCACCCAAGCTTCTCCACACTCTTTGCTCCGCTTAATCTTTAAGGACAGATCTCAGCTTCCTATCACCTTCTGTGCTCTCTCAGAGCTGAGACAGCTGATTTTTAAAAGTTCCAAGCTTTAAGTCTGCTGGTTGTATACGCTCACAAATGTCATCCCTTCTGATTTTCAAAGCCATAAGCTATGAGGATGTCTCTACGCTTTAGAGGCTCCCCGGTGTAGTAGTTTGTTTCTGGCCCCTCTGTGACTGTGGTTCCCTCCCTCTGGTGGTCAGAAATATGGGGTTTAGATTCCTACAGAGTCCTTGTCCTTCCTACCATCTTTGATGTGATTCCCTCTCTCCATTTAGTTGTATAGTTTTGTGGGGAAATCTGAAGGTCCATTTCTGGGTGACTCTGGTGTGAGTGTTACCTAGTTGTATCTGTGGGATGAGGTGAGTTTAGGGTCCTTCTACTCTGCCATCTTCCCCACAATTCAGTTTATTTTGTCTCATAAAAATATTACGACTCCAACTTTCTTTTCACTTCCATTTGCATGATAAATGGTTTTGTGTCCCATTACTTCCAATCTGCTTTTATTTTTAGGTCTGAAGTGATTCTCTGCTAGGCAGCATAGAGATGGGTCTTGCTTCCTCTTTACAGTCTATGTTTTCTGATTGGGATATTTAGTCCTTTTTTGTTAAAGCAATCATTGAGAAAGTATTTGTATCTCTCTAGTTGACTTCACAAGGAAAAGTGTGACAGGCTTCGCTCTGAGAAGGAGGTCTGCGTGGAACGCCTCTTTCAACTCATGGCTTGTTTCTGGCTGACGGAAGGCTTCTCAAGGGTGTGTACGGAAGCCTAGGGAAAAAGCGGCTACACTTCTCTCTCCGGGGGGAAAAAAGCAAGAACCCAAAAGCATCGGCGAGAAACCGTCTCTCAACGATCACCTTCTTTCCTGACGAGACAGAAACATGTTCAACTCTGTGTGTGTGTGTGTGTGTGTGTGTGTGTGTGTGTGAGGGCACGCGCGCGCGCGCGTGCGTGAGTGAATAAGGAGAGTGCCATGTACTGACCTGGGAAAAGCAAGTCTGCGTCTACGGCGACTCGCCACTAGCATCTTCAGGTATCCTGGAGAGAGAAGCATTTCCAAAAGTGGGTGTGGAAGCATCATGAAAGTGCCGTACGCTTTACTACCTTTCCCTGGACCTAACTCCGAGAAACGTCCTCCCTGACGATAGAAAAGAGCTGAGCCATCTCAAGGCTGCGTGTGATCGCACAGGGACAGTTCCCTGGACCTAACTCCGAGAAACGCGTCGGGGTACAAGGCAGCTTTCAACGGACGTCTTCTTTCGTGAGCCCAGAAGCGTTTGCATATGTAGGCGTGGAAGCGTCAGCAGAGCGCCGTAGACCCTCCCTCTAAGAGGCAACCTCGCTTCTGCGAAGCCGTCTTGCACCTGACATCCTTTGCCTTGGAGACGGGAGCCTTTTATATAGTCGTGGTGGAAGCACAAGGAACGTGCCGTGCCCTGTCCTCATCTCTTAGAAACAAGGCCGCGCGCAATGGGACTTTCAGCGTAGCATATGGACGGGGTCATGAAGTCAGTCGAGATTGCAAGTGGACGTGTGCAGGCATAAGGAGAGTGCCCTATCCTTAACTCCTTGAAAGCGTGACGGAGGGAGACCGTCTTTCAAGCGAACCCCTCCCGGAGGATATATCGAAGCAGTGACAAAAGTGGATGTGGAAGCACAACGCAACGGTTTTATACGAAACTCGGAAAAGAAGGTGGTGTAGAAGGCAGCTTTCCCCCGCGTCTTGGTTCCGGTTTAGGGAAGGGATACTCACTGCGCGTGTGGAAGCCTAGGGAAAGTACCATGGGCTGATGTGTGAAAACCAAGCCTGCGCAGAACGCAACGTTCAGCGCACATCTTGTTTCACGAAGAGAGAAGCCTTTCCAATGTGTGCGTGGAAGCCTAAGGCCAAGTGCCATATATCCTTACCCCCACGGAAAACCGCTGTAGGAAACCCGTCGTTCAACTCACAGATTCCCGGAGGAAGTTTTTCTAAAGTGCGTGTGGAGGCCCAAGGAAAAGTGTGACAGGCTTCGCTCTGAGAAGGAGGTCTGTGTGGAACGCCTCTTTCAGCTCACGGCTTGTTTCTGGCTGAGGGAAGGCTTCTCAAGGGTGTGTACGGAAGCCTAGGCAAAAAGCGCATACACTTCACTCTCCGGGGGGAAAAGGGCAAGCACCCAAAAGCATTGGCGAGAAACCGTCTCTCAACGAACACCTCCTTTCCTGACGAGACAGAAACATGTTCAACTCTGTGTGTGTGTGTGTGTGTGTGTGTGTGTGTGCGCGCGCGCGCGCGTGAGTGAATAAGGAATGTGCCATGCACTCACCTGGGAAAAGCAAGTCTGCGTATACGGCAACTCTCCACTAACATCTTCAGGTATCCTGGAGAGAGAAGCATTTCCAAAAGTGGGTGTGGAAGCATCATGAATGTGCCGTACGCTTTACAACCGTTCAACACCCAAACTCAACACCCAAAAAACAAATAAGCGAGTCAAGAAATGGGCAGAAGATATGAACAGATATTTCTCCAAAGAAGACACACAAATGGCCAACAGACATATGACAAACTGCTCAACATCACTTGGCATGGGGAAAAAGAAATCCAAATGACAATGAGATACCACTTCACACCAGTCAGAATTGCAAAAATTAACAAGCGAAGAAATAACAAATGTTGGTGAGGAGAAAGGGGAACTCTCTTACACTTCTAAGTGGGAATGAAAACTGGTACAGCCACTTTGGAAAACAATATGGAGGTTCCTCAAGAACTTAAAAGAGAGCTCCCTTACAACCCAGCAATTTTACTTACCCCAAAGCTACAAATGTAGTGATCTGAAGGGGCAACTGCACCCCGAATGTTTATAGCGACATTGTCCACAATAGCCAAACCGTGGAAGGAACCAAGACATCCATCGACAGATAAATGGATAAAGAAAACATGGTATATACATATACAAAGGAATATGACTCAGCCATCAGAAAGGATCAATATTTAGCATATCGATGTGGAAGGCACTGGAGGGTATTATGCTGAGCAAAATAAGTCAGTCAGAGAAAAACAATTATTATATGGTTTTACTCATATGTGGAATAGAAGGAACAGCACAGAGGATCATAGGGGAAGGGAGGGAAAATGAATGCGAAGAAACCAGAGAGGAAGAAAATCCATGACAGGTTCCTAACTATTGGAAACAAACTGAGGGTTGCTGGAGGAAAGGTGGGTGGGGAGATGGAGTAACTGTGTGATGGGCATTAAGGAATGCATGTGATGTGATGAACACTGGGTGTTATACACAACTGATGAATTGTGGAACGCTACATTTGAAACTACTGGTGTACTCTCTGTTGGCTAATTCAATTTCAATGTTAAAAAAGTCTATTTTGTCTGATATAAGGATTGCTACTCTGACTTCTTTTGACATCCACTTGTATGATTAATGTTTCTCCACCTCTTAATTTCCATCTGCAGGTGTCTTTAGGTGTGAAATCTTTTATATATATATACAAACTCTGTCGTGCTCTTTTGCTTGGAGCATTTAGTCCATTTACATTCAAACTAATTATCATTAGACATGTATTTATTGATGTTTTGTTACTTGTTTCATAGTTTTTTGTGTAGTTTTTCTCTGATCCTTTCTTCTCTTGCTCTCTCTCTCATGGTTTGCTCGTTTTCTTTAATGATATTCTTGGATTTCTTTCCCTTTATCTTTTGCATGTGTATTAGAGGTTTGGGTTTGTGGTGACCCCCTGGATTATATATAGCCTTTTCAGTCTATATTAAGTTGAATGCTGTTTAAGTTCAAACCCACTGTTGACTCCTCCTCATGTGTTAGGGTATATGTTTTCATATTTTACATACTTTTATTTTGTGAATCCCTTAACTGATTTTTACAGAAATACTTATTTTTACTGCTTCCTTGATTCATTATTGTCATACTCTCACTTACGATTTTTTTCCACTCATAGTGTCCCCTTCAATATTTTTTGTAGTTAATTTAGTGGTCATGAACTCTTTTAGTTTGTGTGGCTAAGAAACTCTTTTTCTCCCCTTCTTTTCTGAAGGATAGGCTTGCTGGATAAATTATTCCTTGCTGCAGATTTTTCTCATTCAGCACTTTGAATATTTAACGCCACTTTCTTCTGTCCTGCATAGTTTCTGCTGAAAACTCAGCTGATAGATTTATGGGCTTTCCCTTGCATGTTAACTGTCTTCTTTTATCTTGCTGCTTTAAATGTTTTTTCTTTATCACTACCTTTTCCCATTTGGATTACTATGTATCTTGATGTGGACCTCCTTAGGTTGATTTTGTGGGAGGGGATCTCTATGCCTTATGGATTTGTATAGGTTTCCTTCACCAGATTAGGTTAAGTTTTCAGCTCTTCTTTGGTCAAATAGATTTTCTGCCCCCTTTTCCCCCTTTTCACCTTCTGGGATCCCTCTCATGTGGGTGTGGTTACACTGGATGGAGTCACTGAATTCCCTATGTCTCTTCTCATTTTTGCATACTTCTTTTTCCTCTCATTTGTTCCGCTTGATTACTTTCCATTACTGTCTTCTAGTTCATTAATTTGTTCCTCTGCTTCGTCCATCCTGCTAATTATTCTATCTAGTATATTCTTCATTTCATTTCTTGTGTTCCACATCTCTGATTATTTCTTTCATATCTCTTTGTTAAGAGTCTCAATGATGTTCCCCCTTCTGATGTCCTCCCTCTTTTCATTTCCCCAGTGAGTATCTTTATAATTGTTATCTTAAATTTTCTGTCAGGCATGTTCCTTATATCCATTTTGTTTAGGTCTCTTGCTGTGGCTTTGTCCTCTTCTTTCCTTTAGGACATAGTCCTCTGTCTGCTCATTTGGCCTACTTCTCAGAGAATATCTCTCTGTTAGGAAGGTCAGATATATTGCTTGTTCTTGAAAATACGGGGCAGAACATACATTTTTCACTTGGTGATGCTGGTTCTCCTCTGAAGGTAATGCATAGCAACAACAGAGACTGGATCTGGACTGTGTCATTGTGCACAACACATGGGGTGTGCTGTTTTAACAAGATGCATGCGTGTTCTGTGGGTGATGGGGAGACATATTGTTGTCAAGGATTGTGTGGGTCTTATCAGGGAGGGTATCCACAGCACTGGGACTGAAGCAGGTGTGGTAGGTGTGGGGATGGGCCATGGTTTATGCAAGTTAGTGATTGCTAGATTGTGCTTGGTCTTGCAGGTAGGTGTGTGTTTATAATGAGGGGCCGTAGAGGGAAATGGCACCTGCCAGCTCCTTTGTTCCTGGACAAGTCCCTTAGCAAACTCTGAGTTCAGGAACTATGTCTCCCTTGTTTAATCCTCAAGCACCTTTCAACCTGCTTCACCCAAGCTTCTCCACACTCTTTGCTCCGCTTAATCTTTAAGGACAGATCTCAGCTTCCTATCACCTTCTGTGCTCTCTCAGAGCTGAGACAGCTGATTTTTAAAAGTTCCAAGCTTTAAGTCTGCTGGTTGTATACGCTCACAAATGTCATCCCTTCTGATTTTCAAAGCCATAAGCTATGAGGATGTCTCTACGCTTTAGAGGCTCCCCGGTGTAGTAGTTTGTTTCTGGCCCCTCTGTGACTGTGGTTCCCTCCCTCTGGTGGTCAGAAATATGGGGTTTAGATTCCTACAGAGTCCTTGTCCTTCCTACCATCTTTGATGTGATTCCCTCTCTCCATTTAGTTGTATAGTTTTGTGGGGAAATCTGAAGGTCCATTTCTGGGTGACTCTGGTGTGAGTGTTACCTAGTTGTATCTGTGGGATGAGGTGAGTTTAGGGTCCTTCTACTCTGCCATCTTCCCCACAATTCAGTTTATTTTGTCTCATAAAAATATTACGACTCCAACTTTCTTTTCACTTCCATTTGCATGATAAATGGTTTTGTGTCCCATTACTTCCAATCTGCTTTTATTTTTAGGTCTGAAGTGATTCTCTGCTAGGCAGCATAGAGATGGGTCTTGCTTCCTCTTTACAGTCTATGTTTTCTGATTGGGATATTTAGTCCTTTTTTGTTAAAGCAATCATTGAGAAAGTATTTGTATCTCTCTAGTTGACTTCACAAGGAAAAGTGTGACAGGCTTCGCTCTGAGAAGGAGGTCTGCGTGGAACGCCTCTTTCAACTCATGGCTTGTTTCTGGCTGACGGAAGGCTTCTCAAGGGTGTGTACGGAAGCCTAGGGAAAAAGCGGCTACACTTCTCTCTCCGGGGGGAAAAAAGCAAGAACCCAAAAGCATCGGCGAGAAACCGTCTCTCAACGATCACCTTCTTTCCTGACGAGACAGAAACATGTTCAACTCTGTGTGTGTGTGTGTGTGTGTGTGTGTGTGTGTGTGTGAGGGCACGCGCGCGCGCGCGTGCGTGAGTGAATAAGGAGAGTGCCATGTACTGACCTGGGAAAAGCAAGTCTGCGTCTACGGCGACTCGCCACTAGCATCTTCAGGTATCCTGGAGAGAGAAGCATTTCCAAAAGTGGGTGTGGAAGCATCATGAAAGTGCCGTACGCTTTACTACCTTTCCCTGGACCTAACTCCGAGAAACGTCCTCCCTGACGATAGAAAAGAGCTGAGCCATCTCAAGGCTGCGTGTGATCGCACAGGGACAGTTCCCTGGACCTAACTCCGAGAAACGCGTCGGGGTACAAGGCAGCTTTCAACGGACGTCTTCTTTCGTGAGCCCAGAAGCGTTTGCATATGTAGGCGTGGAAGCGTCAGCAGAGCGCCGTAGACCCTCCCTCTAAGAGGCAACCTCGCTTCTGCGAAGCCGTCTTGCACCTGACATCCTTTGCCTTGGAGACGGGAGCCTTTTATATAGTCGTGGTGGAAGCACAAGGAACGTGCCGTGCCCTGTCCTCATCTCTTAGAAACAAGGCCGCGCGCAATGGGACTTTCAGCGTAGCATATGGACGGGGTCATGAAGTCAGTCGAGATTGCAAGTGGACGTGTGCAGGCATAAGGAGAGTGCCCTATCCTTAACTCCTTGAAAGCGTGACGGAGGGAGACCGTCTTTCAAGCGAACCCCTCTCCGGAGGATATATCGAAGCAGTGACAAAAGTGGATGTGGAAGCACAACGCAACGGTTCTATACGAAACTCGGAAAAGAAGGTGGTGTAGAAGGCAGCTTTCCCCCGCGTCTTGGTTCCGGTTTAGGGAAGGGATACTCACTGCGCGTGTGGAAGCCTAGGGAAAGTACCATGGGCTGATGTGTGAAAACCAAGCCTGCGCAGAACGCAACGTTCAGCGCACATCTTGTTTCACGAAGAGAGAAGCCTTTCCAATGTGTGCGTGGAAGCCTAAGGCCAAGTGCCATATATCCTTACCCCCACGGAAAACCGCTGTAGGAAACCCGTCGTTCAACTCACAGATTCCCGGAGGAAGTTTTTCTAAAGTGCGTGTGGAGGCCCAAGGAAAAGTGTGACAGGCTTCGCTCTGAGAAGGAGGTCTGTGTGGAACGCCTCTTTCAGCTCACGGCTTGTTTCTGGCTGAGGGAAGGCTTCTCAAGGGTGTGTACGGAAGCCTAGGCAAAAAGCGCATACACTTCACTCTCCGGGGGGAAAAGGGCAAGCACCCAAAAGCATTGGCGAGAAACCGTCTCTCAACGAACACCTCCTTTCCTGACGAGACAGAAACATGTTCAACTCTGTGTGTGTGTGTGTGTGTGTGTGTGTGCGCGCGCGCGCGCGTGAGTGAATAAAGAATGTGCCATGCACTCACCTGGGAAAAGCAAGTCTGCGTATACGGCAACTCTCCACTAACATCTTCAGGTATCCTGGAGAGAGAAGCATTTCCAAAAGTGGGTGTGGAAGCATCATGAATGTGCCGTACGCTTTACAACCGTTCAACACCCAAACTCAACACCCAAAAAACAAATAAGCGAGTCAAGAAATGGGCAGAAGATATGAACAGATATTTCTCCAAAGAAGACACACAAATGGCCAACAGACATATGACAAACTGCTCAACATCACTTGGCATGGGGAAAAAGAAATCCAAATGACAATGAGATACCACTTCACACCAGTCAGAATTGCAAAAATTAACAAGCGAAGAAATAACAAATGTTGGTGAGGAGAAAGGGGAACTCTCTTACACTTCTAAGTGGGAATGAAAACTGGTACAGCCACTTTGGAAAACAATATGGAGGTTCCTCAAGAACTTAAAAGAGAGCTCCCTTACAACCCAGCAATTTTATTTACCCCAAAGCTACAAATGTAGTGATCTGAAGGGGCAACTGCACCCCGAATGTTTATAGCGACATTGTCCACAATAGCCAAACCGTGGAAGGAACCAAGACATCCATCGACAGATAAATGGATAAAGAAAACATGGTATATACATATACAAAGGAATATGACTCAGCCATCAGAAAGGATCAATATTTAGCATATCGATGTGGAAGGCACTGGAGGGTATTATGCTGAGCAAAATAAGTCAGTCAGAGAAAAACAATTATTATATGGTTTTACTCATATGTGGAATAGAAGGAACAGCACAGAGGATCATAGGGGAAGGGAGGGAAAATGAATGCGAAGAAACCAGAGAGGAAGAAAATCCATGACAGCTTCCTAACTATTGGAAACAAACTGAGGGTTGCTGGAGGAAAGGTGGGTGGGGAGATGGAGTAACTGTGTGATGGGCATTAAGGAATGCATGTGATGTGATGAACACTGGGTGTTATACACAACTGATGAATTGTGGAACGCTACATTTGAAACTACTGGTGTACTCTCTGTTGGCTAATTCAATTTCAATGTTAAAAAAGTCTATTTTGTCTGATATAAGGATTGCTACTCTGACTTCTTTTGACATCCACTTGTATGATTAATGTTTCTCCACCTCTTAATTTCCATCTGCAGGTGTCTTTAGGTGTGAAATCTTTTATATATATATACAAACTCTGTCGTGCTCTTTTGCTTGGAGCATTTAGTCCATTTACATTCAAACTAATTATCATTAGACATGTATTTATTGATGTTTTGTTACTTGTTTCATAGTTTTTTGTGTAGTTTTTCTCTGATCCTTTCTTCTCTTGCTCTCTCTCTCATGGTTTGCTCGTTTTCTTTAATGATATTCTTGGATTTCTTTCCCTTTATCTTTTGCATGTGTATTAGAGGTTTGGGTTTGTGGTGACCCCCTGGATTATATATAGCCTTTTCAGTCTATATTAAGTTGAATGCTGTTTAAGTTCAAACCCACTGTTGACTCCTCCTCATGTGTTAGGGTATATGTTTTCATATTTTACATACTTTTATTTTGTGAATCCCTTAACTGATTTTTACAGAAATACTTATTTTTACTGCTTCCTTGATTCATTATTGTCATACTCTCACTTACGATTTTTTTCCACTCATAGTGTCCCCTTCAATATTTTTTGTAGTTAATTTAGTGGTCATGAACTCTTTTAGTTTGTGTGGCTAAGAAACTCTTTTTCTCCCCTTCTTTTCTGAAGGATAGGCTTGCTGGATAAATTATTCCTTGCTGCAGATTTTTCTCATTCAGCACTTTGAATATTTAACGCCACTTTCTTCTGTCCTGCATAGTTTCTGCTGAAAACTCAGCTGATAGATTTATGGGCTTTCCCTTGCATGTTAACTGTCTTCTTTTATCTTGCTGCTTTAAATGTTTTTTCTTTATCACTACCTTTTCCCATTTGGATTACTATGTATCTTGATGTGGACCTCCTTAGGTTGATTTTGTGGGAGGGGATCTCTATGCCTTATGGATTTGTATAGGTTTCCTTCACCAGATTAGGTTAAGTTTTCAGCTCTTCTTTGGTCAAATAGATTTTCTGCCCCCTTTTCCCCCTTTTCACCTTCTGGGATCCCTCTCATGTGGGTGTGGTTACACTGGATGGAGTCACTGAATTCCCTATGTCTCTTCTCATTTTTGCATACTTCTTTTTCCTCTCATTTGTTCCGCTTGATTACTTTCCATTACTGTCTTCTAGTTCATTAATTTGTTCCTCTGCTTCGTCCATCCTGCTAATTATTCTATCTAGTATATTCTTCATTTCATTTCTTGTGTTCCACATCTCTGATTATTTCTTTCATATCTCTTTGTTAAGAGTCTCAATGATGTTCCCCCTTCTGATGTCCTCCCTCTTTTCATTTCCCCAGTGAGTATCTTTATAATTGTTATCTTAAATTTTCTGTCAGGCATGTTCCTTATATCCATTTTGTTTAGGTCTCTTGCTGTGGCTTTGTCCTCTTCTTTCGTTTAGGACATAGTCCTCTGTCTGCTCATTTGGCCTACTTCTCAGAGAATATCTCTCTGTTAGGAAGGTCAGATATATTGCTTGTTCTTGAAAATACGGGGCAGAACATACATTTTTCACTTGGTGATGCTGGTTCTCCTCTGAAGGTAATGCATAGCAACAACAGAGACTGGATCTGGACTGTGTCATTGTGCACAACACATGGGGTGTGCTGTTTTAACAAGATGCATGCGTGTTCTGTGGGTGATGGGGAGACATATTGTTGTCAAGGATTGTGTGGGTCTTATCAGGGAGGGTATCCACAGCACTGGGACTGAAGCAGGTGTGGTAGGTGTGGGGATGGGCCATGGTTTATGCAAGTTAGTGATTGCTAGATTGTGCTTGGTCTTGCAGGTAGGTGTGTGTTTATAATGAGGGGCCGTAGAGGGAAATGGCACCTGCCAGCTCCTTTGTTCCTGGACAAGTCCCTTAGCAAACTCTGAGTTCAGGAACTATGTCTCCCTTGTTTAATCCTCAAGCACCTTTCAACCTGCTTCACCCAAGCTTCTCCACACTCTTTGCTCTGCTTAATCTTTAAGGACAGATCTCAGCTTCCTATCACCTTCTGTGCTCTCTCAGAGCTGAGACAGCTGATTTTTAAAAGTTCCAAGCTTTAAGTCTGCTGGTTGTATACGCTCACAAATGTCATCCCTTCTGATTTTCAAAGCCATAAGCTATGAGGATGTCTCTACGCTTTAGAGGCTCCCCGGTGTAGTAGTTTGTTTCTGGCCCCTCTGTGACTGTGGTTCCCTCCCTCTGGTGGTCAGAAATATGGGGTTTAGATTCCTACAGAGTCCTTGTCCTTCCTACCATCTTTGATGTGATTCCCTCTCTCCATTTAGTTGTATAGTTTTGTGGGGAAATCTGAAGGTCCATTTCTGGGTGACTCTGGTGTGAGTGTTACCTAGTTGTATCTGTGGGATGAGGTGAGTTTAGGGTCCTTCTACTCTGCCATCTTCCCCACAATTCAGTTTATTTTGTCTCATAAAAATATTACGACTCCAACTTTCTTTTCACTTCCATTTGCATGATAAATGGTTTTGTGTCCCATTACTTCCAATCTGCTTTTATTTTTAGGTCTGAAGTGATTCTCTGCTAGGCAGCATAGAGATGGGTCTTGCTTCCTCTTTACAGTCTATGTTTTCTGATTGGGATATTTAGTCCTTTTTTGTTAAAGCAATCATTGAGAAAGTATTTGTATCTCTCTAGTTGACTTCACAAGGAAAAGTGTGACAGGCTTCGCTCTGAGAAGGAGGTCTGCGTGGAACGCCTCTTTCAACTCATGGCTTGTTTCTGGCTGACGGAAGGCTTCTCAAGGGTGTGTACGGAAGCCTAGGGAAAAAGCGGCTACACTTCTCTCTCCGGGGGGAAAAAAGCAAGAACCCAAAAGCATCGGCGAGAAACCGTCTCTCAACGATCACCTTCTTTCCTGACGAGACAGAAACATGTTCAACTCTGTGTGTGTGTGTGTGTGTGTGTGTGTGTGTGTGTGTGTGTGAGGGCACGCGCGCGCGCGCGTGCGTGAGTGAATAAGGAGAGTGCCATGTACTGACCTGGGAAAAGCAAGTCTGCGTCTACGGCGACTCGCCACTAGCATCTTCAGGTATCCTGGAGAGAGAAGCATTTCCAAAAGTGGGTGTGGAAGCATCATGAAAGTGCCGTACGCTTTACTACCTTTCCCTGGACCTAACTCCGAGAAACGTCCTCCCTGACGATAGAAAAGAGCTGAGCCATCTCAAGGCTGCGTGTGATCGCACAGGGACCGTTCCCTGGACCTAACTCCGAGAAACGCGTCGGGGTACAAGGCAGCTTTCAACGGACGTCTTCTTTCGTGAGCCCAGAAGCGTTTGCATATGTAGGCGTGGAAGCGTCAGCAGAGCGCCGTAGACCCTCCCTCTAAGAGGCAACCTCGCTTCTGCGAAGCCGTCTTGCACCTGACATCCTTTGCCTTGGAGACGGGAGCCTTTTATATAGTCGTGGTGGAAGCACAAGGAACGTGCCGTGCCCTGTCCTCATCTCTTAGAAACAAGGCCGCGCGCAATGGGACTTTCAGCGTAGCATATGGACGGGGTCATGAAGTCAGTCGAGATTGCAAGTGGACGTGTGCAGGCATAAGGAGAGTGCCCTATCCTTAACTCCTTGAAAGCGTGACGGAGGGAGACCGTCTTTCAAGCGAACCCCTCTCCGGAGGATATATCGAAGCAGTGACAAAAGTGGATGTGGAAGCACAACGCAACGGTTCTATAGGAAACTCGGAAAAGAAGGTGGTGTAGAAGGCAGCTTTCCCCCGCGTCTTGGTTCAGGTTTAGGGAAGGGATACTCACTGCGCGTGTGGAAGCCTAGGGAAAGTACCATGGGCTGATGTGTGAAAACCAAGCCTGCGCAGAACGCAACGTTCAGCGCACATCTTGTTTCACGAAGAGAGAAGCCTTTCCAATGTGTGCGTGGAAGCCTAAGGCCAAGTGCCATATATCCTTACCCCCACGGAAAACCGCTGTAGGAAACCCGTCGTTCAACTCACAGATTCCCGGAGGAAGTTTTTCTAAAGTGCGTGTGGAGGCCCAAGGAAAAGTGTGACAGGCTTCGCTCTGAGAAGGAGGTCTGTGTGGAACGCCTCTTTCAGCTCACGGCTTGTTTCTGGCTGAGGGAAGGCTTCTCAAGGGTGTGTACGGAAGCCTAGGCAAAAAGCGCATACACTTCACTCTCCGGGGGGAAAAGGGCAAGCACCCAAAAGCATTGGCGAGAAACCGTCTCTCAACGAACACCTCCTTTCCTGACGAGACAGAAACATGTTCAACTCTGTGTGTGTGTGTGTGTGTGTGTGTGTGCGCGCGCGCGCGCGTGAGTGAATAAGGAATGTGCCATGCACTCACCTGGGAAAAGCAAGTCTGCGTATACGGCAACTCTCCACTAACATCTTCAGGTATCCTGGAGAGAGAAGCATTTCCAAAAGTGGGTGTGGAAGCATCATGAATGTGCCGTACGCTTTACAACCGTTCAACACCCAAACTCAACACCCAAAAAACAAATAAGCGAGTCAAGAAATGGGCAGAAGATATGAACAGATATTTCTCCAAAGAAGACACACAAATGGCCAACAGACATATGACAAACTGCTCAACATCACTTGGCATGGGGAAAAAGAAATCCAAATGACAATGAGATACCACTTCACACCAGTCAGAATTGCAAAAATTAACAAGCGAAGAAATAACAAATGTTGGTGAGGAGAAAGGGGAACTCTCTTACACTTCTAAGTGGGAATGAAAACTGGTACAGCCACTTTGGAAAACAATATGGAGGTTCCTCAAGAACTTAAAAGAGAGCTCCCTTACAACCCAGCAATTTTATTTACCCCAAAGCTACAAATGTAGTGATCTGAAGGGGCAACTGCACCCCGAATGTTTATAGCGACATTGTCCACAATAGCCAAACCGTGGAAGGAACCAAGACATCCATCGACAGATAAATGGATAAAGAAAACATGGTATATACATATACAAAGGAATATGACTCAGCCATCAGAAAGGATCAATATTTAGCATATCGATGTGGAAGGCACTGGAGGGTATTATGCTGAGCAAAATAAGTCAGTCAGAGAAAAACAATTATTATATGGTTTTACTCATATGTGGAATAGAAGGAACAGCACAGAGGATCATAGGGGAAGGGAGGGAAAATGAATGCGAAGAAACCAGAGAGGAAGAAAATCCATGACAGGTTCCTAACTATTGGAAACAAACTGAGGGTTGCTGGAGGAAAGGTGGGTGGGGAGATGGAGTAACTGTGTGATGGGCATTAAGGAATGCATGTGATGTGATGAACACTGGGTGTTATACACAACTGATGAATTGTGGAACGCTACATTTGAAACTACTGGTGTACTCTCTGTTGGCTAATTCAATTTCAATGTTAAAAAAGTCTATTTTGTCTGATATAAGGATTGCTACTCTGACTTCTTTTGACATCCACTTGTATGATTAATGTTTCTCCACCTCTTAATTTCCATCTGCAGGTGTCTTTAGGTGTGAAATCTTTTATATATATATACAAACTCTGTCATGCTCTTTTGCTTGGAGCATTTAGTCCATTTACATTCCAACTAATTATCATTAGACATGTATTTATTGATGTTTTGTTACTTGTTTCATAGTTTTTTGTGTAGTTTTTCTCTGATCCTTTCTTCTCTTGCTCTCTCTCTCATGGTTTGCTCGTTTTCTTTAATGATATTCTTGGATTTCTTTCCCTTTATCTTTTGCATGTGTATTAGAGGTTTGGGTTTGTGGTGACCCCCTGGATTATATATAGCCTTTTCAGTCTATATTAAGTTGAATGCTGTTTAAGTTCAAACCCACTGTTGACTCCTCCTCATGTGTTAGGGTATATGTTTTCATATTTTACATACTTTTATTTTGTGAATCCCTTAACTGATTTTTACAGAAATACTTATTTTTACTGCTTCCTTGATTCATTATTGTCATACTCTCACTTACGATTTTTTTCCACTCATAGTGTCCCCTTCAATATTTTTTGTAGTTAATTTAGTGGTCATGAACTCTTTTAGTTTGTGTGGCTAAGAAACTCTTTTTCTCCCCTTCTTTTCTGAAGGATAGGCTTGCTGGATAAATTATTCCTTGCTGCAGATTTTTCTCATTCAGCACTTTGAATATTTAACGCCACTTTCTTCTGTCCTGCATAGTTTCTGCTGAAAACTCAGCTGATAGATTTATGGGCTTTCCCTTGCATGTTAACTGTCTTCTTTTATCTTGCTGCTTTAAATGTTTTTTCTTTATCACTACCTTTTCCCATTTGGATTACTATGTATCTTGATGTGGACCTCCTTAGGTTGATTTTGTGGGAGGGGATCTCTATGCCTTATGGATTTGTATAGGTTTCCTTCACCAGATTAGGTTAAGTTTTCAGCTCTTCTTTGGTCAAATAGATTTTCTGCCCCCTTTTCCCCCTTTTCACCTTCTGGGATCCCTCTAATGTGGGTGTTGTTACACTGGATGGAGTCACTGAATTCCCTATGTCTCTTCTCATTTTTGCATACTTCTTTTTCCTCTCATTTGTTCCGCTTGATTACTTTCCATTACTGTCTTCTAGTTCATTAATTTGTTCCTCTGCTTCGTCCATCCTGCTAATTATTCTATCTAGTATATTCTTCATTTCATTTCTTGTGTTCCACATCTCTGATTATTTCTTTCATATCTCTTTGTTAAGAGTCTCAATGATGTTCCCCCTTCTGATGTCCTCCCTCTTTTCATTTCCCCAGTGAGTATCTTTATAATTGTTATCTTAAATTTTCTGTCAGGCATGTTCCTTATATCCATTTTGTTTAGGTCTCTTGCTGTGGCTTTGTCCTCTTCTTTCGTTTAGGACATAGTCCTCTGTCTGCTCATTTGGCCTACTTCTCAGAGAATATCTCTCTGTTAGGAAGGTCAGATATATTGCTTGTTCTTGAAAATACGGGGCAGAACATACATTTTTCACTTGGTGATGCTGGTTCTCCTCTGAAGGTAATGCATAGCAACAACAGAGACTGGATCTGGACTGTGTCATTGTGCACAACACATGGGGTGTGCTGTTTTAACAAGATGCATGCGTGTTCTGTGGGTGATGGGGAGACATATTGTTGTCAAGGATTGTGTGGGTCTTATCAGGGAGGGTATCCACAGCACTGGGACTGAAGCAGGTGTGGTAGGTGTGGGGATGGGCCATGGTTTATGCAAGTTAGTGATTGCTAGATTGTGCTTGGTCTTGCAGGTAGGTGTGTGTTTATAATGAGGGGCCGTAGAGGGAAATGGCACCTGCCAGCTCCTTTGTTCCTGGACAAGTCCCTTAGCAAACTCTGAGTTCAGGAACTATGTCTCCCTTGTTTAATCCTCAAGCACCTTTCAACCTGCTTCACCCAAGCTTCTCCACACTCTTTGCTCTGCTTAATCTTTAAGGACAGATCTCAGCTTCCTATCACCTTCTGTGCTCTCTCAGAGCTGAGACAGCTGATTTTTAAAAGTTCCAAGCTTTAAGTCTGCTGGTTGTATACGCTCACAAATGTCATCCCTTCTGATTTTCAAAGCCATAAGCTATGAGGATGTCTCTACGCTTTAGAGGCTCCCCGGTGTAGTAGTTTGTTTCTGGCCCCTCTGTGACTGTGGTTCCCTCCCTCTGGTGGTCAGAAATATGGGGTTTAGATTCCTACAGAGTCCTTGTCCTTCCTACCATCTTTGATGTGATTCCCTCTCTCCATTTAGTTGTATAGTTTTGTGGGGAAATCTGAAGGTCCATTTCTGGGTGACTCTGGTGTGAGTGTTACCTAGTTGTATCTGTGGGATGAGGTGAGTTTAGGGTCCTTCTACTCTGCCATCTTCCCCACAATTCAGTTTATTTTGTCTCATAAAAATATTACGACTCCAACTTTCTTTTCACTTCCATTTGCATGATAAATGGTTTTGTGTCCCATTACTTCCAATCTGCTTTTATTTTTAGGTCTGAAGTGATTCTCTGCTAGGCAGCATAGAGATGGGTCTTGCTTCCTCTTTACAGTCTATGTTTTCTGATTGGGATATTTAGTCCTTTTTTGTTAAAGCAATCATTGAGAAAGTATTTGTATCTCTCTAGTTGACTTCACAAGGAAAAGTGTGACAGGCTTCGCTCTGAGAAGGAGGTCTGCGTGGAACGCCTCTTTCAACTCATGGCTTGTTTCTGGCTGACGGAAGGCTTCTCAAGGGTGTGTACGGAAGCCTAGGGAAAAAGCGGCTACACTTCTCTCTCCGGGGGGAAAAAAGCAAGAACCCAAAAGCATCGGCGAGAAACCGTCTCTCAACGATCACCTTCTTTCCTGACGAGACAGAAACATGTTCAACTCTGTGTGTGTGTGTGTGTGTGTGTGTGTGTGTGTGTGTGAGGGCACGCGCGCGCGCGCGTGCGTGAGTGAATAAGGAGAGTGCCATGTACTGACCTGGGAAAAGCAAGTCTGCGTCTACGGCGACTCGCCACTAGCATCTTCAGGTATCCTGGAGAGAGAAGCATTTCCAAAAGTGGGTGTGGAAGCATCATGAAAGTGCCGTACGCTTTACTACCTTTCCCTGGACCTAACTCCGAGAAACGTCCTCCCTGACGATAGAAAAGAGCTGAGCCATCTCAAGGCTGCGTGTGATCGCACAGGGACAGTTCCCTGGACCTAACTCCGAGAAACGCGTCGGGGTACAAGGCAGCTTTCAACGGACGTCTTCTTTCGTGAGCCCAGAAGCGTTTGCATATGTAGGCGTGGAAGCGTCAGCAGAGCGCCGTAGACCCTCCCTCTAAGAGGCAACCTCGCTTCTGCGAAGCCGTCTTGCACCTGACATCCTTTGCCTTGGAGACGGGAGCCTTTTATATAGTCGTGGTGGAAGCACAAGGAACGTGCCGTGCCCTGTCCTCATCTCTTAGAAACAAGGCCGCGCGCAATGGGACTTTCAGCGTAGCATATGGACGGGGTCATGAAGTCAGTCGAGATTGCAAGTGGACGTGTGCAGGCATAAGGAGAGTGCCCTATCCTTAACTCCTTGAAAGCGTGACGGAGGGAGACCGTCTTTCAAGCGAACCCCTCTCCGGAGGATATATCGAAGCAGTGACAAAAGTGGATGTGGAAGCACAACGCAACGGTTCTATACGAAACTCGGAAAAGAAGGTGGTGTAGAAGGCAACTTTCCCCCGCGTCTTGGTTCCGGTTTAGGGAAGGGATACTCACTGCGCGTGTGGAAGCCTAGGGAAAGTACCATGGGCTGATGTGTGAAAACCAAGCCTGCGCAGAACGCAACGTTCAGCGCACATCTTGTTTCACGAAGAGAGAAGCCTTTCCAATGTGTGCGTGGAAGCCTAAGGCCAAGTGCCATATATCCTTACCCCCACGGAAAACCGCTGTAGGAAACCCGTCGTTCAACTCACAGATTCCCGGAGGAAGTTTTTCTAAAGTGCGTGTGGAGGCCCAAGGAAAAGTGTGACAGGCTTCGCTCTGAGAAGGAGGTCTGTGTGGAACGCCTCTTTCAGCTCACGGCTTGTTTCTGGCTGAGGGAAGGCTTCTCAAGGGTGTGTACGGAAGCCTAGGCAAAAAGCGCATACACTTCACTCTCCGGGGGGAAAAGGGCAAGCACCCAAAAGCATTGGCGAGAAACCGTCTCTCAACGAACACCTCCTTTCCTGACGAGACAGAAACATGTTCAACTCTGTGTGTGTGTGTGTGTGTGTGTGTGTGTGTGTGCGCGCGCGCGCGCGTGAGTGAATAAGGAATGTGCCATGCACTCACCTGGGAAAAGCAAGTCTGCGTATACGGCAACTCTCCACTAACATCTTCAGGTATCCTGGAAAGAGAAGCATTTCCAAAAGTGGGTGTGGAAGCATCATGAATGTGCCGTACGCTTTACAACCGTTCAACACCCAAACTCAACACCCAAAAAACAAATAAGCGAGTCAAGAAATGGGCAGAAGATATGAACAGATATTTCTCCAAAGAAGACACACAAATGGCCAACAGACATATGACAAACTGCTCAACATCACTTGGCATGGGGAAAAAGAAATCCAAATGACAATGAGATACCACTTCACACCAGTCAGAATTGCAAAAATTAACAAGCGAAGAAATAACAAATGTTGGTGAGGAGAAAGGGGAACTCTCTTACACTTCTAAGTGGGAATGAAAACTGGTACAGCCACTTTGGAAAACAATATGGAGGTTCCTCAAGAACTTAAAAGAGAGCTCCCTTACAACCCAGCAATTTTACTTACCCCAAAGCTACAAATGTAGTGATCTGAAGGGGCAACTGCACCCCGAATGTTTATAGCGACATTGTCCACAATAGCCAAACCGTGGAAGGAACCAAGACATCCATCGACAGATAAATGGATAAAGAAAACATGGTATATACATATACAAAGGAATATGACTCAGCCATCAGAAAGGATCAATATTTAGCATATCGATGTGGAAGGCACTGGAGGGTATTATGCTGAGCAAAATAAGTCAGTCAGAGAAAAACAATTATTATATGGTTTTACTCATATGTGGAATAGAAGGAACAGCACAGAGGATCATAGGGGAAGGGAGGGAAAATGAATGCGAAGAAACCAGAGAGGAAGAAAATCCATGACAGGTTCCTAACTATTGGAAACAAACTGAGGGTTGCTGGAGGAAAGGTGGGTGGGGAGATGGAGTAACTGTGTGATGGGCATTAAGGAATGCATGTGATGTGATGAACACTGGGTGTTATACACAACTGATGAATTGTGGAACGCTACATTTGAAACTACTGGTGTACTCTCTGTTGGCTAATTCAATTTCAATGTTAAAAAAGTCTATTTTGTCTGATATAAGGATTGCTACTCTGACTTCTTTTGACATCCACTTGTATGATTAATGTTTCTCCACCTCTTAATTTCCATCTGCAGGTGTCTTTAGGTGTGAAATCTTTTATATATATATACAAACTCTGTCGTGCTCTTTTGCTTGGAGCATTTAGTCCATTTACATTCAAACTAATTATCATTAGACATGTATTTATTGATGTTTTGTTACTTGTTTCATAGTTTTTTGTGTAGTTTTTCTCTGATCCTTTCTTCTCTTGCTCTCTCTCTCATGGTTTGCTCGTTTTCTTTAATGATATTCTTGGATTTCTTTCCCTTTATCTTTTGCATGTGTATTAGAGGTTTGGGTTTGTGGTGACCCCCTGGATTATATATAGCCTTTTCAGTCTATATTAAGTTGAATGCTGTTTAAGTTCAAACCCACTGTTGACTCCTCCTCATGTGTTAGGGTATATGTTTTCATATTTTACATACTTTTATTTTGTGAATCCCTTAACTGATTTTTACAGAAATACTTATTTTTACTGCTTCCTTGATTCATTATTGTCATACTCTCACTTACGATTTTTTTCCACTCATAGTGTCCCCTTCAATATTTTTTGTAGTTAATTTAGTGGTCATGAACTCTTTTAGTTTGTGTGGCTAAGAAACTCTTTTTCTCCCCTTCTTTTCTGAAGGATAGGCTTGCTGGATAAATTATTCCTTGCTGCAGATTTTTCTCATTCAGCACTTTGAATATTTAACGCCACTTTCTTCTGTCCTGCATAGTTTCTGCTGAAAACTCAGCTGATAGATTTATGGGCTTTCCCTTGCATGTTAACTGTCTTCTTTTATCTTGCTGCTTTAAATGTTTTTTCTTTATCACTACCTTTTCCCATTTGGATTACTATGTATCTTGATGTGGACCTCCTTAGGTTGATTTTGTGGGAGGGGATCTCTATGCCTTATGGATTTGTATAGGTTTCCTTCACCAGATTAGGTTAAGTTTTCAGCTCTTCTTTGGTCAAATAGATTTTCTGCCCCCTTTTCCCCCTTTTCACCTTCTGGGATCCCTCTCATGTGGGTGTGGTTACACTGGATGGAGTCACTGAATTCCCTATGTCTCTTCTCATTTTTGCATACTTCTTTTTCCTCTCATTTGTTCCGCTTGATTACTTTCCATTACTGTCTTCTAGTTCATTAATTTGTTCCTCTGCTTCGTCCATCCTGCTAATTATTCTATCTAGTATATTCTTCATTTCATTTCTTGTGTTCCACATCTCTGATTATTTCTTTCATATCTCTTTGTTAAGAGTCTCAATGATGTTCCCCCTTCTGATGTCCTCCCTCTTTTCATTTCCCCAGTGAGTATCTTTATAATTGTTATCTTAAATTTTCTGTCAGGCATGTTCCTTATATCCATTTTGTTTAGGTCTCTTGCTGTGGCTTTGTCCTCTTCTTTCGTTTAGGACATAGTCCTCTGTCTGCTCATTTGGCCTACTTCTCAGAGAATATCTCTCTGTTAGGAAGGTCAGATATATTGCTTGTTCTTGAAAATACGGGGCAGAACATACATTTTTCACTTGGTGATGCTGGTTCTCCTCTGAAGGTAATGCATAGCAACAACAGAGACTGGATCTGGACTGTGTCATTGTGCACAACACATGGGGTGTGCTGTTTTAACAAGATGCATGCGTGTTCTGTGGGTGATGGGGAGACATATTGTTGTCAAGGATTGTGTGGGTCTTATCAGGGAGGGTATCCACAGCACTGGGACTGAAGCAGGTGTGGTAGGTGTGGGGATGGGCCATGGTTTATGCAAGTTAGTGATTGCTAGATTGTGCTTGGTCTTGCAGGTAGGTGTGTGTTTATAATGAGGGGCCGTAGAGGGAAATGGCACCTGCCAGCTCCTTTGTTCCTGGACAAGTCCCTTAGCAAACTCTGAGTTCAGGAACTATGTCTCCCTTGTTTAATCCTCAAGCACCTTTCAACCTGCTTCACCCAAGCTTCTCCACACTCTTTGCTCTGCTTAATCTTTAAGGACAGATCTCAGCTTCCTATCACCTTCTGTGCTCTCTCAGAGCTGAGACAGCTGATTTTTAAAAGTTCCAAGCTTTAAGTCTGCTGGTTGTATACGCTCACAAATGTCATCCCTTCTGATTTTCAAAGCCATAAGCTATGAGGATGTCTCTACGCTTTAGAGGCTCCCCGGTGTAGTAGTTTGTTTCTGGCCCCTCTGTGACTGTGGTTCCCTCCCTCTGGTGGTCAGAAATATGGGGTTTAGATTCCTACAGAGTCCTTGTCCTTCCTACCATCTTTGATGTGATTCCCTCTCTCCATTTAGTTGTATAGTTTTGTGGGGAAATCTGAAGGTCCATTTCTGGGTGACTCTGGTGTGAGTGTTACCTAGTTGTATCTGTGGGATGAGGTGAGTTTAGGGTCCTTCTACTCTGCCATCTTCCCCACAATTCAGTTTATTTTGTCTCATAAAAATATTACGACTCCAACTTTCTTTTCACTTCCATTTGCATGATAAATGGTTTTGTGTCCCATTACTTCCAATCTGCTTTTATTTTTAGGTCTGAAGTGATTCTCTGCTAGGCAGCATAGAGATGGGTCTTGCTTCCTCTTTACAGTCTATGTTTTCTGATTGGGATATTTAGTCCTTTTTTGTTAAAGCAATCATTGAGAAAGTATTTGTATCTCTCTAGTTGACTTCACAAGGAAAAGTGTGACAGGCTTCGCTCTGAGAAGGAGGTCTGCGTGGAACGCCTCTTTCAACTCATGGCTTGTTTCTGGCTGACGGAAGGCTTCTCAAGGGTGTGTACGGAAGCCTAGGGAAAAAGCGGCTACACTTCTCTCTCCGGGGGGAAAAAAGCAAGAACCCAAAAGCATCGGCGAGAAACCGTCTCTCAACGATCACCTTCTTTCCTGACGAGACAGAAACATGTTCAACTCTGTGTGTGTGTGTGTGTGTGTGTGTGTGTGTGTGTGTGTGAGGGCACGCGCGCGCGCGCGTGCGTGAGTGAATAAGGAGAGTGCCATGTACTGACCTGGGAAAAGCAAGTCTGCGTCTACGGCGACTCGCCACTAGCATCTTCAGGTATCCTGGAGAGAGAAGCATTTCCAAAAGTGGGTGTGGAAGCATCATGAAAGTGCCGTACGCTTTACTACCTTTCCCTGGACCTAACTCCGAGAAACGTCCTCCCTGACGATAGAAAAGAGCTGAGCCATCTCAAGGCTGCGTGTGATCGCACAGGGACAGTTCCCTGGACCTAACTCCGAGAAACGCGTCGGGGTACAAGGCAGCTTTCAACGGACGTCTTCTTTCGTGAGCCCAGAAGCGTTTGCATATGTAGGCGTGGAAGCGTCAGCAGAGCGCCGTAGACCCTCCCTCTAAGAGGCAACCTCGCTTCTGCGAAGCCGTCTTGCACCTGACATCCTTTGCCTTGGAGACGGGAGCCTTTTATATAGTCGTGGTGGAAGCACAAGGAACGTGCCGTGCCCTGTCCTCATCTCTTAGAAACAAGGCCGCGCGCAATGGGACTTTCAGCGTAGCATATGGACGGGGTCATGAAGTCAGTCGAGATTGCAAGTGGACGTGTGCAGGCATAAGGAGAGTGCCCTATCCTTAACTCCTTGAAAGCGTGACGGAGGGAGACCGTCTTTCAAGCGAACCCCTCTCCGGAGGATATATCGAAGCAGTGACAAAAGTGGATGTGGAAGCACAACGCAACGGTTCTATACGAAACTCGGAAAAGAAGGTGGTGTAGAAGGCAACTTTCCCCCGCGTCTTGGTTCAGGTTTAGGGAAGGGATACTCACTGCGCGTGTGGAAGCCTAGGGAAAGTACCATGGGCTGATGTGTGAAAACCAAGCCTGCGCAGAACGCAACGTTCAGCGCACATCTTGTTTCACGAAGAGAGAAGCCTTTCCAATGTGTGCGTGGAAGCCTAAGGCCAAGTGCCATATATCCTTACCCCCACGGAAAACCGCTGTAGGAAACCCGTCGTTCAACTCACAGCTTCCCGGAGGAAGTTTTTCTAAAGTGCGTGTGGAGGCCCAAGGAAAAGTGTGACAGGCTTCGCTCTGAGAAGGAGGTCTGTGTGGAACGCCTCTTTCAGCTCACGGCTTGTTTCTGGCTGAGGGAAGGCTTCTCAAGGGTGTGTACGGAAGCCTAGGCAAAAAGCGCATACACTTCACTCTCCGGGGGGAAAAGGGCAAGCACCCAAAAGCATTGGCGAGAAACCGTCTCTCAACGAACACCTCCTTTCCTGACGAGACAGAAACATGTTCAACTCTGTGTGTGTGTGTGTGTGTGTGTGTGTGCGCGCGCGCGCGCGTGAGTGAATAAGGAATGTGCCATGCACTCACCTGGGAAAAGCAAGTCTGCGTATACGGCAACTCTCCACTAACATCTTCAGGTATCCTGGAGAGAGAAGCATTTCCAAAAGTGGGTGTGGAAGCATCATGAATGTGCCGTACGCTTTACAACCGTTCAACACCCAAACTCAACACCCAAAAAACAAATAAGCGAGTCAAGAAATGGGCAGAAGATATGAACAGATATTTCTCCAAAGAAGACACACAAATGGCCAACAGACATATGACAAACTGCTCAACATCACTTGGCATGGGGAAAAAGAAATCCAAATGACAATGAGATACCACTTCACACCAGTCAGAATTGCAAAAATTAACAAGCGAAGAAATAACAAATGTTGGTGAGGAGAAAGGGGAACTCTCTTACACTTCTAAGTGGGAATGAAAACTGGTACAGCCACTTTGGAAAACAATATGGAGGTTCCTCAAGAACTTAAAACAGAGCTCCCTTACAACCCAGCAATTTTATTTACCCCAAAGCTACAAATGTAGTGATCTGAAGGGGCAACTGCACCCCGAATGTTTATAGCGACATTGTCCACAATAGCCAAACCGTGGAAGGAACCAAGACATCCATCGACAGATAAATGGATAAAGAAAACATGGTATATACATATACAAAGGAATATGACTCAGCCATCAGAAAGGATCAATATTTAGCATATCGATGTGGAAGGCACTGGAGGGTATTATGCTGAGCAAAATAAGTCAGTCAGAGAAAAACAATTATTATATGGTTTTACTCATATGTGGAATAGAAGGAACAGCACAGAGGATCATAGGGGAAGGGAGGGAAAATGAATGCGAAGAAACCAGAGAGGAAGAAAATCCATGACAGGTTCCTAACTATTGGAAACAAACTGAGGGTTGCTGGAGGAAAGGTGGGTGGGGAGATGGAGTAACTGTGTGATGGGCATTAAGGAATGCATGTGATGTGATGAACACTGGGTGTTATACACAACTGATGAATTGTGGAACGCTACATTTGAAACTACTGGTGTACTCTCTGTTGGCTAATTCAATTTCAATGTTAAAAAAGTCTATTTTGTCTGATATAAGGATTGCTACTCTGACTTCTTTTGACATCCACTTGTATGATTAATGTTTCTCCACCTCTTAATTTCCATCTGCAGGTGTCTTTAGGTGTGAAATCTTTTATATATATATACAAACTCTGTCGTGCTCTTTTGCTTGGAGCATTTAGTCCATTTACATTCCAACTAATTATCATTAGACATGTATTTATTGATGTTTTGTTACTTGTTTCATAGTTTTTTGTGTAGTTTTTCTCTGATCCTTTCTTCTCTTGCTCTCTCTCTCATGGTTTGCTCGTTTTCTTTAATGATATTCTTGGATTTCTTTCCCTTTATCTTTTGCATGTGTATTAGAGGTTTGGGTTTGTGGTGACCCCCTGGATTATATATAGCCTTTTCAGTCTATATTAAGTTGAATGCTGTTTAAGTTCAAACCCACTGTTGACTCCTCCTCATGTGTTAGGGTATATGTTTTCATATTTTACATACTTTTATTTTGTGAATCCCTTAACTGATTTTTACAGAAATACTTATTTTTACTGCTTCCTTGATTCATTATTGTCATACTCTCACTTACGATTTTTTTCCACTCATAGTGTCCCCTTCAATATTTTTTGTAGTTAATTTAGTGGTCATGAACTCTTTTAGTTTGTGTGGCTAAGAAACTCTTTTTCTCCCCTTCTTTTCTGAAGGATAGGCTTGCTGGATAAATTATTCCTTGCTGCAGATTTTTCTCATTCAGCACTTTGAATATTTAACGCCACTTTCTTCTGTCCTGCATAGTTTCTGCTGAAAACTCAGCTGATAGATTTATGGGCTTTCCCTTGCATGTTAACTGTCTTCTTTTATCTTGCTGCTTTAAATGTTTTTTCTTTATCACTACCTTTTCCCATTTGGATTACTATGTATCTTGATGTGGACCTCCTTAGGTTGATTTTGTGGGAGGGGATCTCTATGCCTTATGGATTTGTATAGGTTTCCTTCACCAGATTAGGTTAAGTTTTCAGCTCTTCTTTGGTCAAATAGATTTTCTGCCCCCTTTTCCCCCTTTTCACCTTCTGGGATCCCTCTCATGTGGGTGTTGTTACACTGGATGGAGTCACTGAATTCCCTATGTCTCTTCTCATTTTTGCATACTTCTTTTTCCTCTCATTTGTTCCGCTTGATTACTTTCCATTACTGTCTTCTAGTTCATTAATTTGTTCCTCTGCTTCGTCCATCCTGCTAATTATTCTATCTAGTATATTCTTCATTTCATTTCTTGTGTTCCACATCTCTGATTATTTCTTTCATATCTCTTTGTTAAGAGTCTCAATGATGTTCCCCCTTCTGATGTCCTCCCTCTTTTCATTTCCCCAGTGAGTATCTTTATAATTGTTATCTTAAATTTTCTGTCAGGCATGTTCCTTATATCCATTTTGTTTAGGTCTCTTGCTGTGGCTTTGTCCTCTTCTTTCGTTTAGGACATAGTCCTCTGTCTGCTCATTTGGCCTACTTCTCAGAGAATATCTCTCTGTTAGGAAGGTCAGATATATTGCTTGTTCTTGAAAATACGGGGCAGAACATACATTTTTCACTTGGTGATGCTGGTTCTCCTCTGAAGGTAATGCATAGCAACAACAGAGACTGGATCTGGACTGTGTCATTGTGCACAACACATGGGGTGTGCTGTTTTAACAAGATGCATGCGTGTTCTGTGGGTGATGGGGAGACATATTGTTGTCAAGGATTGTGTGGGTCTTATCAGGGAGGGTATCCACAGCACTGGGACTGAAGCAGGTGTGGTAGGTGTGGGGATGGGCCATGGTTTATGCAAGTTAGTGATTGCTAGATTGTGCTTGGTCTTGCAGGTAGGTGTGTGTTTATAATGAGGGGCCGTAGAGGGAAATGGCACCTGCCAGCTCCTTTGTTCCTGGACAAGTCCCTTAGCAAACTCTGAGTTCAGGAACTATGTCTCCCTTGTTTAATCCTCAAGCACCTTTCAACCTGCTTCACCCAAGCTTCTCCACACTCTTTGCTCTGCTTAATCTTTAAGGACAGATCTCAGCTTCCTATCACCTTCTGTGCTCTCTCAGAGCTGAGACAGCTGATTTTTAAAAGTTCCAAGCTTTAAGTCTGCTGGTTGTATACGCTCACAAATGTCATCCCTTCTGATTTTCAAAGCCATAAGCTATGAGGATGTCTCTACGCTTTAGAGGCTCCCCGGTGTAGTAGTTTGTTTCTGGCCCCTCTGTGACTGTGGTTCCCTCCCTCTGGTGGTCAGAAATATGGGGTTTAGATTCCTACAGAGTCCTTGTCCTTCCTACCATCTTTGATGTGATTCCCTCTCTCCATTTAGTTGTATAGTTTTGTGGGGAAATCTGAAGGTCCATTTCTGGGTGACTCTGGTGTGAGTGTTACCTAGTTGTATCTGTGGGATGAGGTGAGTTTAGGGTCCTTCTACTCTGCCATCTTCCCCACAATTCAGTTTATTTTGTCTCATAAAAATATTACGACTCCAACTTTCTTTTCACTTCCATTTGCATGATAAATGGTTTTGTGTCCCATTACTTCCAATCTGCTTTTATTTTTAGGTCTGAAGTGATTCTCTGCTAGGCAGCATAGAGATGGGTCTTGCTTCCTCTTTACAGTCTATGTTTTCTGATTGGGATATTTAGTCCTTTTTTGTTAAAGCAATCATTGAGAAAGTATTTGTATCTCTCTAGTTGACTTCACAAGGAAAAGTGTGACAGGCTTCGCTCTGAGAAGGAGGTCTGCGTGGAACGCCTCTTTCAACTCATGGCTTGTTTCTGGCTGACGGAAGGCTTCTCAAGGGTGTGTACGGAAGCCTAGGGAAAAAGCGGCTACACTTCTCTCTCCGGGGGGAAAAAAGCAAGAACCCAAAAGCATCGGCGAGAAACCGTCTCTCAACGATCACCTTCTTTCCTGACGAGACAGAAACATGTTCAACTCTGTGTGTGTGTGTGTGTGTGTGTGTGTGTGTGTGTGAGAGCACGCGCGCGCGCGCGTGCGTGAGTGAATAAGGAGAGTGCCATGTACTGACCTGGGAAAAGCAAGTCTGCGTCTACGGCGACTCGCCACTAGCATCTTCAGGTATCCTGGAGAGAGAAGCATTTCCAAAAGTGGGTGTGGAAGCATCATGAAAGTGCCGTACGCTTTACTACCTTTCCCTGGACCTAACTCCGAGAAACGTCCTCCCTGACGATAGAAAAGAGCTGAGCCATCTCAAGGCTGCGTGTGATCGCACAGGGACAGTTCCCTGGACCTAACTCCGAGAAACGCGTCGGGGTACAAGGCAGCTTTCAACGGACGTCTTCTTTCGTGAGCCCAGAAGCGTTTGCATATGTAGGCGTGGAAGCGTCAGCAGAGCGCCGTAGACCCTCCCTCTAAGAGGCAACCTCGCTTCTGCGAAGCCGTCTTGCACCTGACATCCTTTGCCTTGGAGACGGGAGCCTTTTATATAGTCGTGGTGGAAGCACAAGGAACGTGCCGTGCCCTGTCCTCATCTCTTAGAAACAAGGCCGCGCGCAATGGGACTTTCAGCGTAGCATATGGACGGGGTCATGAAGTCAGTCGAGATTGCAAGTGGACGTGTGCAGGCATAAGGAGAGTGCCCTATCCTTAACTCCTTGAAAGCGTGACGGAGGGAGACCGTCTTTCAAGCGAACCCCTCTCCGGAGGATATATCGAAGCAGTGACAAAAGTGGATGTGGAAGCACAACGCAACGGTTCTATACGAAACTCGGAAAAGAAGGTGGTGTAGAAGGCAGCTTTCCCCCGCGTCTTGGTTCCGGTTTAGGGAAGGGATACTCACTGCGCGTGTGGAAGCCTAGGGAAAGTACCATGGGCTGATGTGTGAAAACCAAGCCTGCGCAGAACGCAACGTTCAGCGCACATCTTGTTTCACGAAGAGAGAAGCCTTTCCAATGTGTGCGTGGAAGCCTAAGGCCAAGTGCCATATATCCTTACCCCCACGGAAAACCGCTGTAGGAAACCCGTCGTTCAACTCACAGATTCCCGGAGGAAGTTTTTCTAAAGTGCGTGTGGAGGCCCAAGGAAAAGTGTGACAGGCTTCGCTCTGAGAAGGAGGTCTGTGTGGAACGCCTCTTTCAGCTCACGGCTTGTTTCTGGCTGAGGGAAGGCTTCTCAAGGGTGTGTACGGAAGCCTAGGCAAAAAGCGCATACACTTCACTCTCCGGGGGGAAAAGGGCAAGCACCCAAAAGCATTGGCGAGAAACCGTCTCTCAACGAACACCTCCTTTCCTGACGAGACAGAAACATGTTCAACTCTGTGTGTGTGTGTGTGTGTGTGTGTGTGTGTGCGCGCGCGCGCGCGTGAGTGAATAAGGAATGTGCCATGCACTCACCTGGGAAAAGCAAGTCTGCGTATACGGCAACTCTCCACTAACATCTTCAGGTATCCTGGAGAGAGAAGCATTTCCAAAAGTGGGTGTGGAAGCATCATGAATGTGCCGTACGCTTTACAACCGTTCAACACCCAAACTCAACACCCAAAAAACAAATAAGCGAGTCAAGAAATGGGCAGAAGATATGAACAGATATTTCTCCAAAGAAGACACACAAATGGCCAACAGACATATGACAAACTGCTCAACATCACTTGGCATGGGGAAAAAGAAATCCAAATGACAATGAGATACCACTTCACACCAGTCAGAATTGCAAAAATTAACAAGCGAAGAAATAACAAATGTTGGTGAGGAGAAAGGGGAACTCTCTTACACTTCTAAGTGGGAATGAAAACTGGTACAGCCACTTTGGAAAACAATATGGAGGTTCCTCAAGAACTTAAAAGAGAGCTCCCTTACAACCCAGCAATTTTACTTACCCCAAAGCTACAAATGTAGTGATCTGAAGGGGCAACTGCACCCCGAATGTTTATAGCGACATTGTCCACAATAGCCAAACCGTGGAAGGAACCAAGACATCCATCGACAGATAAATGGATAAAGAAAACATGGTATATACATATACAAAGGAATATGACTCAGCCATCAGAAAGGATCAATATTTAGCATATCGATGTGGAAGGCACTGGAGGGTATTATGCTGAGCAAAATAAGTCAGTCAGAGAAAAACAATTATTATATGGTTTTACTCATATGTGGAATAGAAGGAACAGCACAGAGGATCATAGGGGAAGGGAGGGAAAATGAATGCGAAGAAACCAGAGAGGAAGAAAATCCATGACAGGTTCCTAACTATTGGAAACAAACTGAGGGTTGCTGGAGGAAAGGTGGGTGGGGAGATGGAGTAACTGTGTGATGGGCATTAAGGAATGCATGTGATGTGATGAACACTGGGTGTTATACACAACTGATGAATTGTGGAACGCTACATTTGAAACTACTGGTGTACTCTCTGTTGGCTAATTCAATTTCAATGTTAAAAAAGTCTATTTTGTCTGATATAAGGATTGCTACTCTGACTTCTTTTGACATCCACTTGTATGATTAATGTTTCTCCACCTCTTAATTTCCATCTGCAGGTGTCTTTAGGTGTGAAATCTTTTATATATATATACAAACTCTGTCGTGCTCTTTTGCTTGGAGCATTTAGTCCATTTACATTCCAACTAATTATCATTAGACATGTATTTATTGATGTTTTGTTACTTGTTTCATAGTTTTTTGTGTAGTTTTTCTCTGATCCTTTCTTCTCTTGCTCTCTCTCTCATGGTTTGCTCGTTTTCTTTAATGATATTCTTGGATTTCTTTCCCTTTATCTTTTGCATGTGTATTAGAGGTTTGGGTTTGTGGTGACCCCCTGGATTATATATAGCCTTTTCAGTCTATATTAAGTTGAATGCTGTTTAAGTTCAAACCCACTGTTGACTCCTCCTCATGTGTTAGGGTATATGTTTTCATATTTTACATACTTTTATTTTGTGAATCCCTTAACTGATTTTTACAGAAATACTTATTTTTACTGCTTCCTTGATTCATTATTGTCATACTCTCACTTACGATTTTTTTCCACTCATAGTGTCCCCTTCAATATTTTTTGTAGTTAATTTAGTGGTCATGAACTCTTTTAGTTTGTGTGGCTAAGAAACTCTTTTTCTCCCCTTCTTTTCTGAAGGATAGGCTTGCTGGATAAATTATTCCTTGCTGCAGATTTTTCTCATTCAGCACTTTGAATATTTAACGCCACTTTCTTCTGTCCTGCATAGTTTCTGCTGAAAACTCAGCTGATAGATTTATGGGCTTTCCCTTGCATGTTAACTGTCTTCTTTTATCTTGCTGCTTTAAATGTTTTTTCTTTATCACTACCTTTTCCCATTTGGATTACTATGTATCTTGATGTGGACCTCCTTAGGTTGATTTTGTGGGAGGGGATCTCTATGCCTTATGGATTTGTATAGGTTTCCTTCACCAGATTAGGTTAAGTTTTCAGCTCTTCTTTGGTCAAATAGATTTTCTGCCCCCTTTTCCCCCTTTTCACCTTCTGGGATCCCTCTCATGTGGGTGTGGTTACACTGGATGGAGTCACTGAATTCCCTATGTCTCTTCTCATTTTTGCATACTTCTTTTTCCTCTCATTTGTTCCGCTTGATTACTTTCCATTACTGTCTTCTAGTTCATTAATTTGTTCCTCTGCTTCGTCCATCCTGCTAATTATTCTATCTAGTATATTCTTCATTTCATTTCTTGTGTTCCACATCTCTGATTATTTCTTTCATATCTCTTTGTTAAGAGTCTCAATGATGTTCCCCCTTCTGATGTCCTCCCTCTTTTCATTTCCCCAGTGAGTATCTTTATAATTGTTATCTTAAATTTTCTGTCAGGCATGTTCCTTATATCCATTTTGTTTAGGTCTCTTGCTGTGGCTTTGTCCTCTTCTTTCGTTTAGGACATAGTCCTCTGTCTGCTCATTTGGCCTACTTCTCAGAGAATATCTCTCTGTTAGGAAGGTCAGATATATTGCTTGTTCTTGAAAATACGGGGCAGAACATACATTTTTCACTTGGTGATGCTGGTTCTCCTCTGAAGGTAATGCATAGCAACAACAGAGACTGGATCTGGACTGTGTCATTGTGCACAACACATGGGGTGTGCTGTTTTAACAAGATGCATGCGTGTTCTGTGGGTGATGGGGAGACATATTGTTGTCAAGGATTGTGTGGGTCTTATCAGGGAGGGTATCCACAGCACTGGGACTGAAGCAGGTGTGGTAGGTGTGGGGATGGGCCATGGTTTATGCAAGTTAGTGATTGCTAGATTGTGCTTGGTCTTGCAGGTAGGTGTGTGTTTATAATGAGGGGCCGTAGAGGGAAATGGCACCTGCCAGCTCCTTTGTTCCTGGACAAGTCCCTTAGCAAACTCTGAGTTCAGGAACTATGTCTCCCTTGTTTAATCCTCAAGCACCTTTCAACCTGCTTCACCCAAGCTTCTCCACACTCTTTGCTCTGCTTAATCTTTAAGGACAGATCTCAGCTTCCTATCACCTTCTGTGCTCTCTCAGAGCTGAGACAGCTGATTTTTAAAAGTTCCAAGCTTTAAGTCTGCTGGTTGTATACGCTCACAAATGTCATCCCTTCTGATTTTCAAAGCCATAAGCTATGAGGATGTCTCTACGCTTTAGAGGCTCCCCGGTGTAGTAGTTTGTTTCTGGCCCCTCTGTGACTGTGGTTCCCTCCCTCTGGTGGTCAGAAATATGGGGTTTAGATTCCTACAGAGTCCTTGTCCTTCCTACCATCTTTGATGTGATTCCCTCTCTCCATTTAGTTGTATAGTTTTGTGGGGAAATCTGAAGGTCCATTTCTGGGTGACTCTGGTGTGAGTGTTACCTAGTTGTATCTGTGGGATGAGGTGAGTTTAGGGTCCTTCTACTCTGCCATCTTCCCCACAATTCAGTTTATTTTGTCTCATAAAAATATTACGACTCCAACTTTCTTTTCACTTCCATTTGCATGATAAATGGTTTTGTGTCCCATTACTTCCAATCTGCTTTTATTTTTAGGTCTGAAGTGATTCTCTGCTAGGCAGCATAGAGATGGGTCTTGCTTCCTCTTTACAGTCTATGTTTTCTGATTGGGATATTTAGTCCTTTTTTGTTAAAGCAATCATTGAGAAAGTATTTGTATCTCTCTAGTTGACTTCACAAGGAAAAGTGTGACAGGCTTCGCTCTGAGAAGGAGGTCTGCGTGGAACGCCTCTTTCAACTCATGGCTTGTTTCTGGCTGACGGAAGGCTTCTCAAGGGTGTGTACGGAAGCCTAGGGAAAAAGCGGCTACACTTCTCTCTCCGGGGGGAAAAAAGCAAGAACCCAAAAGCATCGGCGAGAAACCGTCTCTCAACGATCACCTTCTTTCCTGACGAGACAGAAACATGTTCAACTCTGTGTGTGTGTGTGTGTGTGTGTGTGTGTGTGTGTGTGTGTGAGGGCACGCGCGCGCGCGCGTGCGTGAGTGAATAAGGAGAGTGCCATGTACTGACCTGGGAAAAGCAAGTCTGCGTCTACGGCGACTCGCCACTAGCATCTTCAGGTATCCTGGAGAGAGAAGCATTTCCAAAAGTGGGTGTGGAAGCATCATGAAAGTGCCGTACGCTTTACTACCTTTCCCTGGACCTAACTCCGAGAAACGTCCTCCCTGACGATCGAAAAGAGCTGAGCCATCTCAAGGCTGCGTGTGATCGCACAGGGACAGTTCCCTGGACCTAACTCCGAGAAACGCGTCAGGGTACAAGGCAGCTTTCAACGGACGTCTTCTTTCGTGAGCCCAGAAGCGTTTGCATATGTAGGCGTGGAAGCGTCAGCAGAGCGCCGTAGACCCTCCCTCTAAGAGGCAACCTCGCTTCTGCGAAGCCGTCTTGCACCTGACATCCTTTGCCTTGGAGACGGGAGCCTTTTATATAGTCGTGGTGGAAGCACAAGGAACGTGCCGTGCCCTGTCCTCATCTCTTAGAAACAAGGCCGCGCGCAATGGGACTTTCAGCGTAGCATATGGACGGGGTCATGAAGTCAGTCGAGATTGCAAGTGGACGTGTGCAGGCATAAGGACCGTGCCCTATCCTTAACTCCTTGAAAGCGTGACGGAGGGAGACCGTCTTTCAAGCGAACCCCTCTCCGGAGGATATATCGAAGCAGTGACAAAAGTGGATGTGGAAGCACAACGCAAAGGTTCTATACGAAACTCGGAAAAGAAGGTGGTGTAGAAGGCAGCTTTCCCCCGCGTCTTGGTTCAGGTTTAGGGAAGGGATACTCACTGCGCGTGTGGAAGCCTAGGGAAAGTACCATGGGCTGATGTGTGAAAACCAAGCCTGCGCAGAACGCAACGTTCAGCGCACATCTTGTTTCACGAAGAGAGAAGCCTTTCCAATGTGTGCGTGGAAGCCTAAGGCCAAGTGCCATATATCCTTACCCCCACGGAAAACCGCTGTAGGAAACCCGTCGTTCAACTCACAGATTCCCGGAGGAAGTTTTTCTAAAGTGCGTGTGGAGGCCCAAGGAAAAGTGTGACAGGCTTCGCTCTGAGAAGGAGGTCTGTGTGGAACGCCTCTTTCAGCTCACGGCTTGTTTCTGGCTGAGGGAAGGCTTCTCAAGGGTGTGTACGGAAGCCTAGGCAAAAAGCGCATACACTTCACTCTCCGGGGGGAAAAGGGCAAGCACCCAAAAGCATTGGCGAGAAACCGTCTCTCAACGAACACCTCCTTTCCTGACGAGACAGAAACATGTTCAACTCTGTGTGTGTGTGTGTGTGTGTGTGTGTGTGCGCGCGCGCGCGCGTGAGTGAATAAGGAATGTGCCATGCACTCACCTGGGAAAAGCAAGTCTGCGTATACGGCAACTCTCCACTAACATCTTCAGGTATCCTGGAGAGAGAAGCATTTCCAAAAGTGGGTGTGGAAGCATCATGAATGTGCCGTACGCTTTACAACCGTTCAACACCCAAACTCAACACCCAAAAAACAAATAAGCGAGTCAAGAAATGGGCAGAAGATATGAACAGATATTTCTCCAAAGAAGACACACAAATGGCCAACAGACATATGACAAACTGCTCAACATCACTTGGCATGGGGAAAAAGAAATCCAAATGACAATGAGATACCACTTCACACCAGTCAGAATTGCAAAAATTAACAAGCGAAGAAATAACAAATGTTGGTGAGGAGAAAGGGGAACTCTCTTACACTTCTAAGTGGGAATGAAAACTGGTACAGCCACTTTGGAAAACAATATGGAGGTTCCTCAAGAACTTAAAAGAGAGCTCCCTTACAACCCAGCAATTTTATTTACCCCAAAGCTACAAATGTAGTGATCTGAAGGGGCAACTGCACCCCGAATGTTTATAGCGACATTGTCCACAATAGCCAAACCGTGGAAGGAACCAAGACATCCATCGACAGATAAATGGATAAAGAAAACATGGTATATACATATACAAAGGAATATGACTCAGCCATCAGAAAGGATCAATATTTAGCATATCGATGTGGAAGGCACTGGAGGGTATTATGCTGAGCAAAATAAGTCAGTCAGAGAAAAACAATTATTATATGGTTTTACTCATATGTGGAATAGAAGGAACAGCACAGAGGATCATAGGGGAAGGGAGGGAAAATGAATGCGAAGAAACCAGAGAGGAAGAAAATCCATGACAGGTTCCTAACTATTGGAAACAAACTGAGGGTTGCTGGAGGAAAGGTGGGTGGGGAGATGGAGTAACTGTGTGATGGGCATTAAGGAATGCATGTGATGTGATGAACACTGGGTGTTATACACAACTGATGAATTGTGGAACGCTACATTTGAAACTACTGGTGTACTCTCTGTTGGCTAATTCAATTTCAGTGTTAAAAAAGTCTATTTTGTCTGATATAAGGATTGCTACTCTGACTTCTTTTGACATCCACTTGTATGATTAATGTTTCTCCACCTCTTAATTTCCATCTGCAGGTGTCTTTAGGTGTGAAATCTTTTATATATATATACAAACTCTGTCGTGCTCTTTTGCTTGGAGCATTTAGTCCATTTACATTCCAACTAATTATCATTAGACATGTATTTATTGATGTTTTGTTACTTGTTTCATAGTTTTTTGTGTAGTTTTTCTCTGATCCTTTCTTCTCTTGCTCTCTCTCTCATGGTTTGCTCGTTTTCTTTAATGATATTCTTGGATTTCTTTCCCTTTATCTTTTGCATGTGTATTAGAGGTTTGGGTTTGTGGTGACCCCCTGGATTATATATAGCCTTTTCAGTCTATATTAAGTTGAATGCTGTTTAAGTTCAAACCCACTGTTGACTCCTCCTCATGTGTTAGGGTATATGTTTTCATATTTTACATACTTTTATTTTGTGAATCCCTTAACTGATTTTTACAGAAATACTTATTTTTACTGCTTCCTTGATTCATTATTGTCATACTCTCACTTACGATTTTTTTCCACTCATAGTGTCCCCTTCAATATTTTTTGTAGTTAATTTAGTGGTCATGAACTCTTTTAGTTTGTGTGGCTAAGAAACTCTTTTTCTCCCCTTCTTTTCTGAAGGATAGGCTTGCTGGATAAATTATTCCTTGCTGCAGATTTTTCTCATTCAGCACTTTGAATATTTAACGCCACTTTCTTCTGTCCTGCATAGTTTCTGCTGAAAACTCAGCTGATAGATTTATGGGCTTTCCCTTGCATGTTAACTGTCTTCTTTTATCTTGCTGCTTTAAATGTTTTTTCTTTATCACTACCTTTTCCCATTTGGATTACTATGTATCTTGATGTGGACCTCCTTAGGTTGATTTTGTGGGAGGGGATCTCTATGCCTTATGGATTTGTATAGGTTTCCTTCACCAGATTAGGTTAAGTTTTCAGCTCTTCTTTGGTCAAATAGATTTTCTGCCCCCCTTTCCCCCTTTTCACCTTCTGGGATCCCTCTCATGTGGGTGTTGTTACACTGGATGGAGTCACTGAATTCCCTAAGTCTCTTCTCATTTTTGCATACTTCTTTTTCCTCTCATTTGTTCCGCTTGATTACTTTCCATTACTGTCTTCTAGTTCATTAATTTGTTCCTCTGCTTCGTCCATCCTGCTAATTATTCTATCTAGTATATTCTTCATTTCATTTCTTGTGTTCCACATCTCTGATTATTTCTTTCATATCTCTTTGTTAAGAGTCTCAATGATGTTCCCCCTTCTGATGTCCTCCCTCTTTTCATTTCCCCAGTGAGTATCTTTATAATTGTTATCTTAAATTTTCTGTCAGGCATGTTCCTTATATCCATTTTGTTTAGGTCTCTTGCTGTGGCTTTGTCCTCTTCTTTCGTTTAGGACATAGTCCTCTGTCTGCTCATTTGGCCTACTTCTCAGAGAATATCTCTCTGTTAGGAAGGTCAGATATATTGCTTGTTCTTGAAAATACGGGGCAGAACATACATTTTTCACTTGGTGATGCTGGTTCTCCTCTGAAGGTAATGCATAGCAACAACAGAGACTGGATCTGGACTGTGTCATTGTGCACAACACATGGGGTGTGCTGTTTTAACAAGATGCATGCGTGTTCTGTGGGTGATGGGGAGACATATTGTTGTCAAGGATTGTGTGGGTCTTATCAGGGAGGGTATCCACAGCACTGGGACTGAAGCAGGTGTGGTAGGTGTGGGGATGGGCCATGGTTTATGCAAGTTAGTGATTGCTAGATTGTGCTTGGTCTTGCAGGTAGGTGTGTGTTTATAATGAGGGGCCGTAGAGGGAAATGGCACCTGCCAGCTCCTTTGTTCCTGGACAAGTCCCTTAGCAAACTCTGAGTTCAGGAACTATGTCTCCCTTGTTTAATCCTCAAGCACCTTTCAACCTGCTTCACCCAAGCTTCTCCACACTCTTTGCTCTGCTTAATCTTTAAGGACAGATCTCAGCTTCCTATCACCTTCTGTGCTCTCTCAGAGCTGAGACAGCTGATTTTTAAAAGTTCCAAGCTTTAAGTCTGCTGGTTGTATACGCTCACAAATGTCATCCCTTCTGATTTTCAAAGCCATAAGCTATGAGGATGTCTCTACGCTTTAGAGGCTCCCCGGTGTAGTAGTTTGTTTCTGGCCCCTCTGTGACTGTGGTTCCCTCCCTCTGGTGGTCAGAAATATGGGGTTTAGATTCCTACAGAGTCCTTGTCCTTCCTACCATCTTTGATGTGATTCCCTCTCTCCATTTAGTTGTATAGTTTTGTGGGGAAATCTGAAGGTCCATTTCTGGGTGACTCTGGTGTGAGTGTTACCTAGTTGTATCTGTGGGATGAGGTGAGTTTAGGGTCCTTCTACTCTGCCATCTTCCCCACAATTCAGTTTATTTTGTCTCATAAAAATATTACGACTCCAACTTTCTTTTCACTTCCATTTGCATGATAAATGGTTTTGTGTCCCATTACTTCCAATCTGCTTTTATTTTTAGGTCTGAAGTGATTCTCTGCTAGGCAGCATAGAGATGGGTCTTGCTTCCTCTTTACAGTCTATGTTTTCTGATTGGGATATTTAGTCCTTTTTTGTTAAAGCAATCATTGAGAAAGTATTTGTATCTCTCTAGTTGACTTCACAAGGAAAAGTGTGACAGGCTTCGCTCTGAGAAGGAGGTCTGCGTGGAACGCCTCTTTCAACTCATGGCTTGTTTCTGGCTGACGGAAGGCTTCTCAAGGGTGTGTACGGAAGCCTAGGGAAAAAGCGGCTACACTTCTCTCTCCGGGGGGAAAAAAGCAAGAACCCAAAAGCATCGGCGAGAAACCGTCTCTCAACGATCACCTTCTTTCCTGACGAGACAGAAACATGTTCAACTCTGTGTGTGTGTGTGTGTGTGTGTGTGTGTGTGTGTGTGAGTGTGTGTGTGTTAGGGCCCGCGCGCGCGCGCGTGCGTGAGTGAATAAGGAGAGTGCCATGTACTGACCTGGGAAAAGCAAGTCTGCGTCTACGGCGACTCGCCACTAGCATCTTCAGGTATCCTGGAGAGAGAAGCATTTCCAAAAGTGGGTGTGGAAGCATCATGAAAGTGCCGTACGCTTTACTACCTTTCCCTGGACCTAACTCCGAGAAACGTCCTCCCTGACGATAGAAAAGAGCTGAGCCATCTCAAGGCTGCGTGTGATCGCACAGGGACAGTTCCCTGGACCTAACTCCGAGAAACGCGTCGGGGTACAAGGCAGCTTTCAACGGACGTCTTCTTTCGTGAGCCCAGAAGCGTTTGCATATGTAGGCGTGGAAGCGTCAGCAGAGCGCCGTAGACCCTCCCTCTAAGAGGCAACCTCGCTTCTGCGAAGCCGTCTTGCACCTGACATCCTTTGCCTTGGAGACGGGAGCCTTTTATATAGTCGTGGTGGAAGCACAAGGAACGTGCCGTGCCCTGTCCTCATCTCTTAGAAACAAGGCCGCGCGCAATGGGACTTTCAGCGTAGCATATGGACGGGGTCATGAAGTCAGTCGAGATTGCAAGTGGACGTGTGCAGGCATAAGGAGAGTGCCCTATCCTTAACTCCTTGAAAGCGTGACGGAGGGAGACCGTCTTTCAAGCGAACCCCTCTCCGGAGGATATATCGAAGCAGTGACAAAAGTGGATGTGGAAGCACAACGCAACGGTTCTATACGAAACTCGGAAAAGAAGGTGGTGTAGAAGGCAGCTTTCCCCCGCGTCTTGGTTCAGGTTTAGGGAAGGGATACTCACTGCGCGTGTGGAAGCCTAGGGAAAGTACCATGGGCTGATGTGTGAAAACCAAGCCTGCGCAGAACGCAACGTTCAGCGCACATCTTGTTTCACGAAGAGAGAAGCCTTTCCAATGTGTGCGTGGAAGCCTAAGGCCAAGTGCCATATATCCTTACCCCCACGGAAAACCGCTGTAGGAAACCCGTCGTTCAACTCACAGATTCCCGGAGGAAGTTTTTCTAAAGTGCGTGTGGAGGCCCAAGGAAAAGTGTGACAGGCTTCGCTCTGAGAAGGAGGTCTGTGTGGAACGCCTCTTTCAGCTCACGGCTTGTTTCTGGCTGAGGGAAGGCTTCTCAAGGGTGTGTACGGAAGCCTAGGCAAAAAGCGCATACACTTCACTCTCCGGGGGGAAAAGGGCAAGCACCCAAAAGCATTGGCGAGAAACCGTCTCTCAACGAACACCTCCTTTCCTGACGAGACAGAAACATGTTCAACTCTGTGTGTGTGTGTGTGTGTGTGTGTGTGTGCGCGCGCGCGCGCGTGAGTGAATAAGGAATGTGCCATGCACTCACCTGGGAAAAGCAAGTCTGCGTATACGGCAACTCTCCACTAACATCTTCAGGTATCCTGGAGAGAGAAGCATTTCCAAAAGTGGGTGTGGAAGCATCATGAATGTGCCGTACGCTTTACAACCGTTCAACACCCAAACTCAACACCCAAAAAACAAATAAGCGAGTCAAGAAATGGGCAGAAGATATGAACAGATATTTCTCCAAAGAAGACACACAAATGGCCAACAGACATATGACAAACTGCTCAACATCACTTGGCATGGGGAAAAAGAAATCCAAATGACAATGAGATACCACTTCACACCAGTCAGAATTGCAAAAATTAACAAGCGAAGAAATAACAAATGTTGGTGAGGAGAAAGGGGAACTCTCTTACACTTCTAAGTGGGAATGAAAACTGGTACAGCCACTTTGGAAAACAATATGGAGGTTCCTCAAGAACTTAAAACAGAGCTCCCTTACAACCCAGCAATTTTATTTACCCCAAAGCTACAAATGTAGTGATCTGAAGGGGCAACTGCACCCCGAATGTTTATAGCGACATTGTCCACAATAGCCAAACCGTGGAAGGAACCAAGACATCCATCGACAGATAAATGGATAAAGAAAACATGGTATATACATATACAAAGGAATATGACTCAGCCATCAGAAAGGATCAATATTTAGCATATCGATGTGGAAGGCACTGGAGGGTATTATGCTGAGCAAAATAAGTCAGTCAGAGAAAAACAATTATTATATGGTTTTACTCATATGTGGAATAGAAGGAACAGCACAGAGGATCATAGGGGAAGGGAGGGAAAATGAATGCGAAGAAACCAGAGAGGAAGAAAATCCATGACAGGTTCCTAACTATTGGAAACAAACTGAGGGTTGCTGGAGGAAAGGTGGGTGGGGAGATGGAGTAACTGTGTGATGGGCATTAAGGAATGCATGTGATGTGATGAACACTGGGTGTTATACACAACTGATGAATTGTGGAACGCTACATTTGAAACTACTGGTGTACTCTCTGTTGGCTAATTCAATTTCAATGTTAAAAAAGTCTATTTTGTCTGATATAAGGATTGCTACTCTGACTTCTTTTGACATCCACTTGTATGATTAATGTTTCTCCACCTCTTAATTTCCATCTGCAGGTGTCTTTAGGTGTGAAATCTTTTATATATATATACAAACTCTGTCGTGCTCTTTTGCTTGGAGCATTTAGTCCATTTACATTCCAACTAATTATCATTAGACATGTATTTATTGATGTTTTGTTACTTGTTTCATAGTTTTTTGTGTAGTTTTTCTCTGATCCTTTCTTCTCTTGCTCTCTCTCTCATGGTTTGCTCGTTTTCTTTAATGATATTCTTGGATTTCTTTCCCTTTATCTTTTGCATGTGTATTAGAGGTTTGGGTTTGTGGTGACCCCCTGGATTATATATAGCCTTTTCAGTCTATATTAAGTTGAATGCTGTTTAAGTTCAAACCCACTGTTGACTCCTCCTCATGTGTTAGGGTATATGTTTTCATATTTTACATACTTTTATTTTGTGAATCCCTTAACTGATTTTTACAGAAATACTTATTTTTACTGCTTCCTTGATTCATTATTGTCATACTCTCACTTACGATTTTTTTCCACTCATAGTGTCCCCTTCAATATTTTTTGTAGTTAATTTAGTGGTCATGAACTCTTTTAGTTTGTGTGGCTAAGAAACTCTTTTTCTCCCCTTCTTTTCTGAAGGATAGGCTTGCTGGATAAATTATTCCTTGCTGCAGATTTTTCTCATTCAGCACTTTGAATATTTAACGCCACTTTCTTCTGTCCTGCATAGTTTCTGCTGAAAACTCAGCTGATAGATTTATGGGCTTTCCCTTGCATGTTAACTGTCTTCTTTTATCTTGCTGCTTTAAATGTTTTTTCTTTATCACTACCTTTTCCCATTTGGATTACTATGTATCTTGATGTGGACCTCCTTAGGTTGATTTTGTGGGAGGGGATCTCTATGCCTTATGGATTTGTATAGGTTTCCTTCACCAGATTAGGTTAAGTTTTCAGCTCTTCTTTGGTCAAATAGATTTTCTGCCCCCCTTTCCCCCTTTTCACCTTCTGGGATCCCTCTCATGTGGGTGTTGTTACACTGGATGGAGTCACTGAATTCCCTAAGTCTCTTCTCATTTTTGCATACTTCTTTTTCCTCTCATTTGTTCCGCTTGATTACTTTCCATTACTGTCTTCTAGTTCATTAATTTGTTCCTCTGCTTCGTCCATCCTGCTAATTATTCTATCTAGTATATTCTTCATTTCATTTCTTGTGTTCCACATCTCTGATTATTTCTTTCATATCTCTTTGTTAAGAGTCTCAATGATGTTCCCCCTTCTGATGTCCTCCCTCTTTTCATTTCCCCAGTGAGTATCTTTATAATTGTTATCTTAAATTTTCTGTCAGGCATGTTCCTTATATCCATTTTGTTTAGGTCTCTTGCTGTGGCTTTGTCCTCTTCTTTCGTTTAGGACATAGTCCTCTGTCTGCTCATTTGGCCTACTTCTCAGAGAATATCTCTCTGTTAGGAAGGTCAGATATATTGCTTGTTCTTGAAAATACGGGGCAGAACATACATTTTTCACTTGGTGATGCTGGTTCTCCTCTGAAGGTAATGCATAGCAACAACAGAGACTGGATCTGGACTGTGTCATTGTGCACAACACATGGGGTGTGCTGTTTTAACAAGATGCATGCGTGTTCTGTGGGTGATGGGGAGACATATTGTTGTCAAGGATTGTGTGGGTCTTATCAGGGAGGGTATCCACAGCACTGGGACTGAAGCAGGTGTGGTAGGTGTGGGGATGGGCCATGGTTTATGCAAGTTAGTGATTGCTAGATTGTGCTTGGTCTTGCAGGTAGGTGTGTGTTTATAATGAGGGGCCGTAGAGGGAAATGGCACCTGCCAGCTCCTTTGTTCCTGGACAAGTCCCTTAGCAAACTCTGAGTTCAGGAACTATGTCTCCCTTGTTTAATCCTCAAGCACCTTTCAACCTGCTTCACCCAAGCTTCTCCACACTCTTTGCTCTGCTTAATCTTTAAGGACAGATCTCAGCTTCCTATCACCTTCTGTGCTCTCTCAGAGCTGAGACAGCTGATTTTTAAAAGTTCCAAGCTTTAAGTCTGCTGGTTGTATACACTCACAAATGTCATCCCTTCTGATTTTCAAAGCCATAAGCTATGAGGATGTCTCTACGCTTTAGAGGCTCCCCGGTGTAGTAGTTTGTTTCTGGCCCCTCTGTGACTGTGGTTCCCTCCCTCTGGTGGTCAGAAATATGGGGTTTAGATTCCTACAGAGTCCTTGTCCTTCCTACCATCTTTGATGTGATTCCCTCTCTCCATTTAGTTGTATAGTTTTGTGGGGAAATCTGAAGGTCCATTTCTGGGTGACTCTGGTGTGAGTGTTACCTAGTTGTATCTGTGGGATGAGGTGAGTTTAGGGTCCTTCTACTCTGCCATCTTCCCCACAATTCAGTTTATTTTGTCTCATAAAAATATTACGACTCCAACTTTCTTTTCACTTCCATTTGCATGATAAATGGTTTTGTGTCCCATTACTTCCAATCTGCTTTTATTTTTAGGTCTGAAGTGATTCTCTGCTAGGCAGCATAGAGATGGGTCTTGCTTCCTCTTTACAGTCTATGTTTTCTGATTGGGATATTTAGTCCTTTTTTGTTAAAGCAATCATTGAGAAAGTATTTGTATCTCTCTAGTTGACTTCACAAGGAAAAGTGTGACAGGCTTCGCTCTGAGAAGGAGGTCTGCGTGGAACGCCTCTTTCAACTCATGGCTTGTTTCTGGCTGACGGAAGGCTTCTCAAGGGTGTGTACGGAAGCCTAGGGAAAAAGCGGCTACACTTCTCTCTCCGGGGGGAAAAAAGCAAGAACCCAAAAGCATCGGCGAGAAACCGTCTCTCAACGATCACCTTCTTTCCTGACGAGACAGAAACATGTTCAACTCTGTGTGTGTGTGTGTGTGTGTGTGTGTGTGTGTGTGTGTGAGGGCACGCGCGCGCGCGCGTGCGTGAGTGAATAAGGAGAGTGCCATGTACTGACCTGGGAAAAGCAAGTCTGCGTCTACGGCGACTCGCCACTAGCATCTTCAGGTATCCTGGAGAGAGAAGCATTTCCAAAAGTGGGTGTGGAAGCATCATGAAAGTGCCGTACGCTTTACTACCTTTCCCTGGACCTAACTCCGAGAAACGTCCTCCCTGACGATAGAAAAGAGCTGAGCCATCTCAAGGCTGCGTGTGATCGCACAGGGACAGTTCCCTGGACCTAACTCCGAGAAACGCGTCGGGGTACAAGGCAGCTTTCAACGGACGTCTTCTTTCGTGAGCCCAGAAGCGTTTGCATATGTAGGCGTGGAAGCGTCAGCAGAGCGCCGTAGACCCTCCCTCTAAGAGGCAACCTCGCTTCTGCGAAGCCGTCTTGCACCTGACATCCTTTGCCTTGGAGACGGGAGCCTTTTATATAGTCGTGGTGGAAGCACAAGGAACGTGCCGTGCCCTGTCCTCATCTCTTAGAAACAAGGCCGCGCGCAATGGGACTTTCAGCGTAGCATATGGACGGGGTCATGAAGTCAGTCGAGATTGCAAGTGGACGTGTGCAGGCATAAGGAGAGTGCCCTATCCTTAACTCCTTGAAAGCGTGACGGAGGGAGACCGTCTTTCAAGCGAACCCCTCTCCGGAGGATATATCGAAGCAGTGACAAAAGTGGATGTGGAAGCACAACGCAACGGTTCTATACGAAACTCGGAAAAGAAGGTGGTGTAGAAGGCAGCTTTCCCCCGCGTCTTGGTTCAGGTTTAGGGAAGGGATACTCACTGCGCGTGTGGAAGCCTAGGGAAAGTACCATGGGCTGATGTGTGAAAACCAAGCCTGCGCAGAACGCAACGTTCAGCGCACATCTTGTTTCACGAAGAGAGAAGCCTTTCCAATGTGTGCGTGGAAGCCTAAGGCCAAGTGCCATATATCCTTACCCCCACGGAAAACCGCTGTAGGAAACCCGTCGTTCAACTCACAGATTCCCGGAGGAAGTTTTTCTAAAGTGCGTGTGGAGGCCCAAGGAAAAGTGTGACAGGCTTCGCTCTGAGAAGGAGGTCTGTGTGGAACGCCTCTTTCAGCTCACGGCTTGTTTCTGGCTGAGGGAAGGCTTCTCAAGGGTGTGTACGGAAGCCTAGGCAAAAAGCGCATACACTTCACTCTCCGGGGGGAAAAGGGCAAGCACCCAAAAGCATTGGCGAGAAACCGTCTCTCAACGAACACCTCCTTTCCTGACGAGACAGAAACATGTTCAACTCTGTGTGTGTGTGTGTGTGTGTGTGTGTGTGCGCGCGCGCGCGCGTGAGTGAATAAGGAATGTGCCATGCACTCACCTGGGAAAAGCAAGTCTGCGTATACGGCAACTCTCCACTAACATCTTCAGGTATCCTGGAGAGAGAAGCATTTCCAAAAGTGGGTGTGGAAGCATCATGAATGTGCCGTACGCTTTACAACCGTTCAACACCCAAACTCAACACCCAAAAAACAAATAAGCGAGTCAAGAAATGGGCAGAAGATATGAACAGATATTTCTCCAAAGAAGACACACAAATGGCCAACAGACATATGACAAACTGCTCAACATCACTTGGCATGGGGAAAAAGAAATCCAAATGACAATGAGATACCACTTCACACCAGTCAGAATTGCAAAAATTAACAAGCGAAGAAATAACAAATGTTGGTGAGGAGAAAGGGGAACTCTCTTACACTTCTAAGTGGGAATGAAAACTGGTACAGCCACTTTGGAAAACAATATGGAGGTTCCTCAAGAACTTAAAAGAGAGCTCCCTTACAACCCAGCAATTTTATTTACCCCAAAGCTACAAATGTAGTGATCTGAAGGGGCAACTGCACCCCGAATGTTTATAGCGACATTGTCCACAATAGCCAAACCGTGGAAGGAACCAAGACATCCATCGACAGATAAATGGATAAAGAAAACATGGTATATACATATACAAAGGAATATGACTCAGCCATCAGAAAGGATCAATATTTAGCATATCGATGTGGAAGGCACTGGAGGGTATTATGCTGAGCAAAATAAGTCAGTCAGAGAAAAACAATTATTATATGGTTTTACTCATATGTGGAATAGAAGGAACAGCACAGAGGATCATAGGGGAAGGGAGGGAAAATGAATGCGAAGAAACCAGAGAGGAAGAAAATCCATGACAGGTTCCTAACTATTGGAAACAAACTGAGGGTTGCTGGAGGAAAGGTGGGTGGGGAGATGGAGTAACTGTGTGATGGGCATTAAGGAATGCATGTGATGTGATGAACACTGGGTGTTATACACAACTGATGAATTGTGGAACGCTACATTTGAAACTACTGGTGTACTCTCTGTTGGCTAATTCAATTTCAATGTTAAAAAAGTCTATTTTGTCTGATATAAGGATTGCTACTCTGACTTCTTTTGACATCCACTTGTATGATTAATGTTTCTCCACCTCTTAATTTCCATCTGCAGGTGTCTTTAGGTGTGAAATCTTTTATATATATATACAAACTCTGTCGTGCTCTTTTGCTTGGAGCATTTAGTCCATTTACATTCAAACTAATTATCATTAGACATGTATTTATTGATGTTTTGTTACTTGTTTCATAGTTTTTTGTGTAGTTTTTCTCTGATCCTTTCTTCTCTTGCTCTCTCTCTCATGGTTTGCTCGTTTTCTTTAATGATATTCTTGGATTTCTTTCCCTTTATCTTTTGCATGTGTATTAGAGGTTTGGGTTTGTGGTGACCCCCTGGATTATATATAGCCTTTTCAGTCTATATTAAGTTGAATGCTGTTTAAGTTCAAACCCACTGTTGACTCCTCCTCATGTGTTAGGGTATATGTTTTCATATTTTACATACTTTTATTTTGTGAATCCCTTAACTGATTTTTACAGAAATACTTATTTTTACTGCTTCCTTGATTCATTATTGTCATACTCTCACTTACGATTTTTTTCCACTCATAGTGTCCCCTTCAATATTTTTTGTAGTTAATTTAGTGGTCATGAACTCTTTTAGTTTGTGTGGCTAAGAAACTCTTTTTCTCCCCTTCTTTTCTGAAGGATAGGCTTGCTGGATAAATTATTCCTTGCTGCAGATTTTTCTCATTCAGCACTTTGAATATTTAACGCCACTTTCTTCTGTCCTGCATAGTTTCTGCTGAAAACTCAGCTGATAGATTTATGGGCTTTCCCTTGCATGTTAACTGTCTTCTTTTATCTTGCTGCTTTAAATGTTTTTTCTTTATCACTACCTTTTCCCATTTGGATTACTATGTATCTTGATGTGGACCTCCTTAGGTTGATTTTGTGGGAGGGGATCTCTATGCCTTATGGATTTGTATAGGTTTCCTTCACCAGATTAGGTTAAGTTTTCAGCTCTTCTTTGGTCAAATAGATTTTCTGCCCCCCTTTCCCCCTTTTCACCTTCTGGGATCCCTCTCATGTGGGTGTGGTTACACTGGATGGAGTCACTGAATTCCCTAAGTCTCTTCTCATTTTTGCATACTTCTTTTTCCTCTCATTTGTTCCGCTTGATTACTTTCCATTACTGTCTTCTAGTTCATTAATTTGTTCCTCTGCTTCGTCCATCCTGCTAATTATTCTATCTAGTATATTCTTCATTTCATTTCTTGTGTTCCACATCTCTGATTATTTCTTTCATATCTCTTTGTTAAGAGTCTCAATGATGTTCCCCCTTCTGATGTCCTCCCTCTTTTCATTTCCCCAGTGAGTATCTTTATAATTGTTATCTTAAATTTTCTGTCAGGCATGTTCCTTATATCCATTTTGTTTAGGTCTCTTGCTGTGGCTTTGTCCTCTTCTTTCGTTTAGGACATAGTCCTCTGTCTGCTCATTTGGCCTACTTCTCAGAGAATATCTCTCTGTTAGGAAGGTCAGATATATTGCTTGTTCTTGAAAATACGGGGCAGAACATACATTTTTCACTTGGTGATGCTGGTTCTCCTCTGAAGGTAATGCATAGCAACAACAGAGACTGGATCTGGACTGTGTCATTGTGCACAACACATGGGGTGTGCTGTTTTAACAAGATGCATGCGTGTTCTGTGGGTGATGGGGAGACATATTGTTGTCAAGGATTGTGTGGGTCTTATCAGGGAGGGTATCCACAGCACTGGGACTGAAGCAGGTGTGGTAGGTGTGGGGATGGGCCATGGTTTATGCAAGTTAGTGATTGCTAGATTGTGCTTGGTCTTGCAGGTAGGTGTGTGTTTATAATGAGGGGCCGTAGAGGGAAATGGCACCTGCCAGCTCCTTTGTTCCTGGACAAGTCCCTTAGCAAACTCTGAGTTCAGGAACTATGTCTCCCTTGTTTAATCCTCAAGCACCTTTCAACCTGCTTCACCCAAGCTTCTCCACACTCTTTGCTCCGCTTAATCTTTAAGGACAGATCTCAGCTTCCTATCACCTTCTGTGCTCTCTCAGAGCTGAGACAGCTGATTTTTAAAAGTTCCAAGCTTTAAGTCTGCTGGTTGTATACGCTCACAAATGTCATCCCTTCTGATTTTCAAAGCCATAAGCTATGAGGATGTCTCTACGCTTTAGAGGCTCCCCGGTGTAGTAGTTTGTTTCTGGCCCCTCTGTGACTGTGGTTCCCTCCCTCTGGTGGTCAGAAATATGGGGTTTAGATTCCTACAGAGTCCTTGTCCTTCCTACCATCTTTGATGTGATTCCCTCTCTCCATTTAGTTGTATAGTTTTGTGGGGAAATCTGAAGGTCCATTTCTGGGTGACTCTGGTGTGAGTGTTACCTAGTTGTATCTGTGGGATGAGGTGAGTTTAGGGTCCTTCTACTCTGCCATCTTCCCCACAATTCAGTTTATTTTGTCTCATAAAAATATTACGACTCCAACTTTCTTTTCACTTCCATTTGCATGATAAATGGTTTTGTGTCCCATTACTTCCAATCTGCTTTTATTTTTAGGTCTGAAGTGATTCTCTGCTAGGCAGCATAGAGATGGGTCTTGCTTCCTCTTTACAGTCTATGTTTTCTGATTGGGATATTTAGTCCTTTTTTGTTAAAGCAATCATTGAGAAAGTATTTGTATCTCTCTAGTTGACTTCACAAGGAAAAGTGTGACAGGCTTCGCTCTGAGAAGGAGGTCTGCGTGGAACGCCTCTTTCAACTCATGGCTTGTTTCTGGCTGACGGAAGGCTTCTCAAGGGTGTGTACGGAAGCCTAGGGAAAAAGCGGCTACACTTCTCTCTCCGGGGGGAAAAAAGCAAGAACCCAAAAGCATCGGCGAGAAACCGTCTCTCAACGATCACCTTCTTTCCTGACGAGACAGAAACATGTTCAACTCTGTGTGTGTGTGTGTGTGTGTGTGTGTGTGTGTGTGTGTGTGAGGGCACGCGCGCGCGCGCGTGCGTGAGTGAATAAGGAGAGTGCCATGTACTGACCTGGGAAAAGCAAGTCTGCGTCTACGGCGACTCGCCACTAGCATCTTCAGGTATCCTGGAGAGAGAAGCATTTCCAAAAGTGGGTGTGGAAGCATCATGAAAGTGCCGTACGCTTTACTACCTTTCCCTGGACCTAACTCCGAGAAACGTCCTCCCTGACGATAGAAAAGAGCTGAGCCATCTCAAGGCTGCGTGTGATCGCACAGGGACAGTTCCCTGGACCTAACTCCGAGAAACGCGTCGGGGTACAAGGCAGCTTTCAACGGACGTCTTCTTTCGTGAGCCCAGAAGCGTTTGCATATGTAGGCGTGGAAGCGTCAGCAGAGCGCCGTAGACCCTCCCTCTAAGAGGCAACCTCGCTTCTGCGAAGCCGTCTTGCACCTGACATCCTTTGCCTTGGAGACGGGAGCCTTTTATATAGTCGTGGTGGAAGCACAAGGAACGTGCCGTGCCCTGTCCTCATCTCTTAGAAACAAGGCCGCGCGCAATGGGACTTTCAGCGTAGCATATGGACGGGGTCATGAAGTCAGTCGAGATTGCAAGTGGACGTGTGCAGGCATAAGGAGAGTGCCCTATCCTTAACTCCTTGAAAGCGTGACGGAGGGAGACCGTCTTTCAAGCGAACCCCTCTCCGGAGGATATATCGAAGCAGTGACAAAAGTGGATGTGGAAGCACAACGCAACGGTTCTATACGAAACTCGGAAAAGAAGGTGGTGTAGAAGGCAGCTTTCCCCCGCGTCTTGGTTCAGGTTTAGGGAAGGGATACTCACTGCGCGTGTGGAAGCCTAGGGAAAGTACCATGGGCTGATGTGTGAAAACCAAGCCTGCGCAGAACGCAACGTTCAGCGCACATCTTGTTTCACGAAGAGAGAAGCCTTTCCAATGTGTGCGTGGAAGCCTAAGGCCAAGTGCCATATATCCTTACCCCCACGGAAAACCGCTGTAGGAAACCCGTCGTTCAACTCACAGATTCCCGGAGGAAGTTTTTCTAAAGTGCGTGTGGAGGCCCAAGGAAAAGTGTGACAGGCTTCGCTCTGAGAAGGAGGTCTGTGTGGAACGCCTCTTTCAGCTCACGGCTTGTTTCTGGCTGAGGGAAGGCTTCTCAAGGGTGTGTACGGAAGCCTAGGCAAAAAGCGCATACACTTCACTCTCCGGGGGGAAAAGGGCAAGCACCCAAAAGCATTGGCGAGAAACCGTCTCTCAACGAACACCTCCTTTCCTGACGAGACAGAAACATGTTCAACTCTGTGTGTGTGTGTGTGTGTGTGTGTGTGTGCGCGCGCGCGCGCGTGAGTGAATAAGGAATGTGCCATGCACTCACCTGGGAAAAGCAAGTCTGCGTATACGGCAACTCTCCACTAACATCTTCAGGTATCCTGGAGAGAGAAGCATTTCCAAAAGTGGGTGTGGAAGCATCATGAATGTGCCGTACGCTTTACAACCGTTCAACACCCAAACTCAACACCCAAAAAACAAATAAGCGAGTCAAGAAATGGGCAGAAGATATGAACAGATATTTCTCCAAAGAAGACACACAAATGGCCAACAGACATATGACAAACTGCTCAACATCACTTGGCATGGGGAAAAAGAAATCCAAATGACAATGAGATACCACTTCACACCAGTCAGAATTGCAAAAATTAACAAGCGAAGAAATAACAAATGTTGGTGAGGAGAAAGGGGAACTCTCTTACACTTCTAAGTGGGAATGAAAACTGGTACAGCCACTTTGGAAAACAATATGGAGGTTCCTCAAGAACTTAAAAGAGAGCTCCCTTACAACCCAGCAATTTTATTTACCCCAAAGCTACAAATGTAGTGATCTGAAGGGGCAACTGCACCCCGAATGTTTATAGCGACATTGTCCACAATAGCCAAACCGTGGAAGGAACCAAGACATCCATCGACAGATAAATGGATAAAGAAAACATGGTATATACATATACAAAGGAATATGACTCAGCCATCAGAAAGGATCAATATTTAGCATATCGATGTGGAAGGCACTGGAGGGTATTATGCTGAGCAAAATAAGTCAGTCAGAGAAAAACAATTATTATATGGTTTTACTCATATGTGGAATAGAAGGAACAGCACAGAGGATCATAGGGGAAGGGAGGGAAAATGAATGCGAAGAAACCAGAGAGGAAGAAAATCCATGACAGGTTCCTAACTATTGGAAACAAACTGAGGGTTGCTGGAGGAAAGGTGGGTGGGGAGATGGAGTAACTGTGTGATGGGCATTAAGGAATGCATGTGATGTGATGAACACTGGGTGTTATACACAACTGATGAATTGTGGAACGCTACATTTGAAACTACTGGTGTACTCTCTGTTGGCTAATTCAATTTCAATGTTAAAAAAGTCTATTTTGTCTGATATAAGGATTGCTACTCTGACTTCTTTTGACATCCACTTGTATGATTAATGTTTCTCCACCTCTTAATTTCCATCTGCAGGTGTCTTTAGGTGTGAAATCTTTTATATATATATACAAACTCTGTCGTGCTCTTTTGCTTGGAGCATTTAGTCCATTTACATTCAAACTAATTATCATTAGACATGTATTTATTGATGTTTTGTTACTTGTTTCATAGTTTTTTGTGTAGTTTTTCTCTGATCCTTTCTTCTCTTGCTCTCTCTCTCATGGTTTGCTCGTTTTCTTTAATGATATTCTTGGATTTCTTTCCCTTTATCTTTTGCATGTGTATTAGAGGTTTGGGTTTGTGGTGACCCCCTGGATTATATATAGCCTTTTCAGTCTATATTAAGTTGAATGCTGTTTAAGTTCAAACCCACTGTTGACTCCTCCTCATGTGTTAGGGTATATGTTTTCATATTTTACATACTTTTATTTTGTGAATCCCTTAACTGATTTTTACAGAAATACTTATTTTTACTGCTTCCTTGATTCATTATTGTCATACTCTCACTTACGATTTTTTTCCACTCATAGTGTCCCCTTCAATATTTTTTGTAGTTAATTTAGTGGTCATGAACTCTTTTAGTTTGTGTGGCTAAGAAACTCTTTTTCTCCCCTTCTTTTCTGAAGGATAGGCTTGCTGGATAAATTATTCCTTGCTGCAGATTTTTCTCATTCAGCACTTTGAATATTTAACGCCACTTTCTTCTGTCCTGCATAGTTTCTGCTGAAAACTCAGCTGATAGATTTATGGGCTTTCCCTTGCATGTTAACTGTCTTCTTTTATCTTGCTGCTTTAAATGTTTTTTCTTTATCACTACCTTTTCCCATTTGGATTACGATGTATCTTGATGTGGACCTCCTTAGGTTGATTTTGTGGGAGGGGATCTCTATGCCTTATGGATTTGTATAGGTTTCCTTCACCAGATTAGGTTAAGTTTTCAGCTCTTCTTTGGTCAAATAGATTTTCTGCCCCCTTTTCCCCCTTTTCACCTTCTGGGATCCCTCTAATGTGGGTGTTGTTACACTGGATGGAGTCACTGAATTCCCTATGTCTCTTCTCATTTTTGCATACTTCTTTTTCCTCTCATTTGTTCCGCTTGATTACTTTCCATTACTGTCTTCTAGTTCATTAATTTGTTCCTCTGCTTCGTCCATCCTGCTAATTATTCTATCTAGTATATTCTTCATTTCATTTCTTGTGTTCCACATCTCTGATTATTTCTTTCATATCTCTTTGTTAAGAGTCTCAATGATGTTCCCCCTTCTGATGTCCTCCCTCTTTTCATTTCCCCAGTGAGTATCTTTATAATTGTTATCTTAAATTTTCTGTCAGGCATGTTCCTTATATCCATTTTGTTTAGGTCTCTTGCTGTGGCTTTGTCCTCTTCTTTCGTTTAGGACATAGTCCTCTGTCTGCTCATTTGGCCTACTTCTCAGAGAATATCTCTCTGTTAGGAAGGTCAGATATATTGCTTGTTCTTGAAAATACGGGGCAGAACATACATTTTTCACTTGGTGATGCTGGTTCTCCTCTGAAGGTAATGCATAGCAACAACAGAGACTGGATCTGGACTGTGTCATTGTGCACAACACATGGGGTGTGCTGTTTTAACAAGATGCATGCGTGTTCTGTGGGTGATGGGGAGACATATTGTTGTCAAGGATTGTGTGGGTCTTATCAGGGAGGGTATCCACAGCACTGGGACTGAAGCAGGTGTGGTAGGTGTGGGGATGGGCCATGGTTTATGCAAGTTAGTGATTGCTAGATTGTGCTTGGTCTTGCAGGTAGGTGTGTGTTTATAATGAGGGGCCGTAGAGGGAAATGGCACCTGCCAGCTCCTTTGTTCCTGGACAAGTCCCTTAGCAAACTCTGAGTTCAGGAACTATGTCTCCCTTGTTTAATCCTCAAGCACCTTTCAACCTGCTTCACCCAAGCTTCTCCACACTCTTTGCTCTGCTTAATCTTTAAGGACAGATCTCAGCTTCCTATCACCTTCTGTGCTCTCTCAGAGCTGAGACAGCTGATTTTTAAAAGTTCCAAGCTTTAAGTCTGCTGGTTGTATACGCTCACAAATGTCATCCCTTCTGATTTTCAAAGCCATAAGCTATGAGGATGTCTCTACGCTTTAGAGGCTCCCCGGTGTAGTAGTTTGTTTCTGGCCCCTCTGTGACTGTGGTTCCCTCCCTCTGGTGGTCAGAAATATGGGGTTTAGATTCCTACAGAGTCCTTGTCCTTCCTACCATCTTTGATGTGATTCCCTCTCTCCATTTAGTTGTATAGTTTTGTGGGGAAATCTGAAGGTCCATTTCTGGGTGACTCTGGTGTGAGTGTTACCTAGTTGTATCTGTGGGATGAGGTGAGTTTAGGGTCCTTCTACTCTGCCATCTTCCCCACAATTCAGTTTATTTTGTCTCATAAAAATATTACGACTCCAACTTTCTTTTCACTTCCATTTGCATGATAAATGGTTTTGTGTCCCATTACTTCCAATCTGCTTTTATTTTTAGGTCTGAAGTGATTCTCTGCTAGGCAGCATAGAGATGGGTCTTGCTTCCTCTTTACAGTCTATGTTTTCTGATTGGGATATTTAGTCCTTTTTTGTTAAAGCAATCATTGAGAAAGTATTTGTATCTCTCTAGTTGACTTCACAAGGAAAAGTGTGACAGGCTTCGCTCTGAGAAGGAGGTCTGCGTGGAACGCCTCTTTCAACTCATGGCTTGTTTCTGGCTGACGGAAGGCTTCTCAAGGGTGTGTACGGAAGCCTAGGGAAAAAGCGGCTACACTTCTCTCTCCGGGGGGAAAAAAGCAAGAACCCAAAAGCATCGGCGAGAAACCGTCTCTCAACGATCACCTTCTTTCCTGACGAGACAGAAACATGTTCAACTCTGTGTGTGTGTGTGTGTGTGTGTGTGTGTGTGTGTGTGTGTGAGGGCACGCGCGCGCGCGCGTGCGTGAGTGAATAAGGAGAGTGCCATGTACTGACCTGGGAAAAGCAAGTCTGCGTCTACGGCGACTCGCCACTAGCATCTTCAGGTATCCTGGAGAGAGAAGCATTTCCAAAAGTGGGTGTGGAAGCATCATGAAAGTGCCGTACGCTTTACTACCTTTCCCTGGACCTAACTCCGAGAAACGTCCTCCCTGACGATAGAAAAGAGCTGAGCCATCTCAAGGCTGCGTGTGATCGCACAGGGACCGTTCCCTGGACCTAACTCCGAGAAACGCGTCGGGGTACAAGGCAGCTTTCAACGGACGTCTTCTTTCGTGAGCCCAGAAGCGTTTGCATATGTAGGCGTGGAAGCGTCAGCAGAGCGCCGTAGACCCTCCCTCTAAGAGGCAACCTCGCTTCTGCGAAGCCGTCTTGCACCTGACATCCTTTGCCTTGGAGACGGGAGCCTTTTATATAGTCGTGGTGGAAGCACAAGGAACGTGCCGTGCCCTGTCCTCATCTCTTAGAAACAAGGCCGCGCGCAATGGGACTTTCAGCGTAGCATATGGACGGGGTCATGAAGTCAGTCGAGATTGCAAGTGGACGTGTGCAGGCATAAGGAGAGTGCCCTATCCTTAACTCCTTGAAAGCGTGACGGAGGGAGACCGTCTTTCAAGCGAACCCCTCTCCGGAGGATATATCGAAGCAGTGACAAAAGTGGATGTGGAAGCACAACGCAACGGTTCTATACGAAACTCGGAAAAGAAGGTGGTGTAGAAGGCAGCTTTCCCCCGCGTCTTGGTTCAGGTTTAGGGAAGGGATACTCACTGCGCGTGTGGAAGCCTAGGGAAAGTACCATGGGCTGATGTGTGAAAACCAAGCCTGCGCAGAACGCAACGTTCAGCGCACATCTTGTTTCACGAAGAGAGAAGCCTTTCCAATGTGTGCGTGGAAGCCTAAGGCCAAGTGCCATATATCCTTACCCCCACGGAAAACCGCTGTAGGAAACCCGTCGTTCAACTCACAGATTCCCGGAGGAAGTTTTTCTAAAGTGCGTGTGGAGGCCCAAGGAAAAGTGTGACAGGCTTCGCTCTGAGAAGGAGGTCTGTGTGGAACGCCTCTTTCAGCTCACGGCTTGTTTCTGGCTGAGGGAAGGCTTCTCAAGGGTGTGTACGGAAGCCTAGGCAAAAAGCGCATACACTTCACTCTCCGGGGGGAAAAGGGCAAGCACCCAAAAGCATTGGCGAGAAACCGTCTCTCAACGAACACCTCCTTTCCTGACGAGACAGAAACATGTTCAACTCTGTGTGTGTGTGTGTGTGTGTGTGTGTGCGCGCGCGCGCGCGTGAGTGAATAAGGAATGTGCCATGCACTCACCTGGGAAAAGCAAGTCTGCGTATACGGCAACTCTCCACTAACATCTTCAGGTATCCTGGAGAGAGAAGCATTTCCAAAAGTGGGTGTGGAAGCATCATGAATGTGCCGTACGCTTTACAACCGTTCAACACCCAAACTCAACACCCAAAAAACAAATAAGCGAGTCAAGAAATGGGCAGAAGATATGAACAGATATTTCTCCAAAGAAGACACACAAATGGCCAACAGACATATGACAAACTGCTCAACATCACTTGGCATGGGGAAAAAGAAATCCAAATGACAATGAGATACCACTTCACACCAGTCAGAATTGCAAAAATTAACAAGCGAAGAAATAACAAATGTTGGTGAGGAGAAAGGGGAACTCTCTTACACTTCTAAGTGGGAATGAAAACTGGTACAGCCACTTTGGAAAACAATATGGAGGTTCCTCAAGAACTTAAAACAGAGCTCCCTTACAACCCAGCAATTTTATTTACCCCAAAGCTACAAATGTAGTGATCTGAAGGGGCAACTGCACCCCGAATGTTTATAGCGACATTGTCCACAATAGCCAAACCGTGGAAGGAACCAAGACATCCATCGACAGATAAATGGATAAAGAAAACATGGTATATACATATACAAAGGAATATGACTCAGCCATCAGAAAGGATCAATATTTAGCATATCGATGTGGAAGGCACTGGAGGGTATTATGCTGAGCAAAATAAGTCAGTCAGAGAAAAACAATTATTATATGGTTTTACTCATATGTGGAATAGAAGGAACAGCACAGAGGATCATAGGGGAAGGGAGGGAAAATGAATGCGAAGAAACCAGAGAGGAAGAAAATCCATGACAGGTTCCTAACTATTGGAAACAAACTGAGGGTTGCTGGAGGAAAGGTGGGTGGGGAGATGGAGTAACTGTGTGATGGGCATTAAGGAATGCATGTGATGTGATGAACACTGGGTGTTATACACAACTGATGAATTGTGGAACGCTACATTTGAAACTACTGGTGTACTCTCTGTTGGCTAATTCAATTTCAATGTTAAAAAAGTCTATTTTGTCTGATATAAGGATTGCTACTCTGACTTCTTTTGACATCCACTTGTATGATTAATGTTTCTCCACCTCTTAATTTCCATCTGCAGGTGTCTTTAGGTGTGAAATCTTTTATATATATATACAAACTCTGTCATGCTCTTTTGCTTGGAGCATTTAGTCCATTTACATTCAAACTAATTATCATTAGACATGTATTTATTGATGTTTTGTTACTTGTTTCATAGTTTTTTGTGTAGTTTTTCTCTGATCCTTTCTTCTCTTGCTCTCTCTCTCATGGTTTGCTCGTTTTCTTTAATGATATTCTTGGATTTCTTTCCCTTTATCTTTTGCATGTGTATTAGAGGTTTGGGTTTGTGGTGACCCCCTGGATTATATATAGCCTTTTCAGTCTATATTAAGTTGAATGCTGTTTAAGTTCAAACCCACTGTTGACTCCTCCTCATGTGTTAGGGTATATGTTTTCATATTTTACATACTTTTATTTTGTGAATCCCTTAACTGATTTTTACAGAAATACTTATTTTTACTGCTTCCTTGATTCATTATTGTCATACTCTCACTTACGATTTTTTTCCACTCATAGTGTCCCCTTCAATATTTTTTGTAGTTAATTTAGTGGTCATGAACTCTTTTAGTTTGTGTGGCTAAGAAACTCTTTTTCTCCCCTTCTTTTCTGAAGGATAGGCTTGCTGGATAAATTATTCCTTGCTGCAGATTTTTCTCATTCAGCACTTTGAATATTTAACGCCACTTTCTTCTGTCCTGCATAGTTTCTGCTGAAAACTCAGCTGATAGATTTATGGGCTTTCCCTTGCATGTTAACTGTCTTCTTTTATCTTGCTGCTTTAAATGTTTTTTCTTTATCACTACCTTTTCCCATTTGGATTACGATGTATCTTGATGTGGACCTCCTTAGGTTGATTTTGTGGGAGGGGATCTCTATGCCTTATGGATTTGTATAGGTTTCCTTCACCAGATTAGGTTAAGTTTTCAGCTCTTCTTTGGTCAAATAGATTTTCTGCCCCCTTTTCCCCCTTTTCACCTTCTGGGATCCCTCTAATGTGGGTGTTGTTACACTGGATGGAGTCACTGAATTCCCTATGTCTCTTCTCATTTTTGCATACTTCTTTTTCCTCTCATTTGTTCCGCTTGATTACTTTCCATTACTGTCTTCTAGTTCATTAATTTGTTCCTCTGCTTCGTCCATCCTGCTAATTATTCTATCTAGTATATTCTTCATTTCATTTCTTGTGTTCCACATCTCTGATTATTTCTTTCATATCTCTTTGTTAAGAGTCTCAATGATGTTCCCCCTTCTGATGTCCTCCCTCTTTTCATTTCCCCAGTGAGTATCTTTATAATTGTTATCTTAAATTTTCTGTCAGGCATGTTCCTTATATCCATTTTGTTTAGGTCTCTTGCTGTGGCTTTGTCCTCTTCTTTCGTTTAGGACATAGTCCTCTGTCTGCTCATTTGGCCTACTTCTCAGAGAATATCTCTCTGTTAGGAAGGTCAGATATATTGCTTGTTCTTGAAAATACGGGGCAGAACATACATTTTTCACTTGGTGATGCTGGTTCTCCTCTGAAGGTAATGCATAGCAACAACAGAGACTGGATCTGGACTGTGTCATTGTGCACAACACATGGGGTGTGCTGTTTTAACAAGATGCATGCGTGTTCTGTGGGTGATGGGGAGACATATTGTTGTCAAGGATTGTGTGGGTCTTATCAGGGAGGGTATCCACAGCACTGGGACTGAAGCAGGTGTGGTAGGTGTGGGGATGGGCCATGGTTTATGCAAGTTAGTGATTGCTAGATTGTGCTTGGTCTTGCAGGTAGGTGTGTGTTTATAATGAGGGGCCGTAGAGGGAAATGGCACCTGCCAGCTCCTTTGTTCCTGGACAAGTCCCTTAGCAAACTCTGAGTTCAGGAACTATGTCTCCCTTGTTTAATCCTCAAGCACCTTTCAACCTGCTTCACCCAAGCTTCTCCACACTCTTTGCTCTGCTTAATCTTTAAGGACAGATCTCAGCTTCCTATCACCTTCTGTGCTCTCTCAGAGCTGAGACAGCTGATTTTTAAAAGTTCCAAGCTTTAAGTCTGCTGGTTGTATACGCTCACAAATGTCATCCCTTCTGATTTTCAAAGCCATAAGCTATGAGGATGTCTCTACGCTTTAGAGGCTCCCCGGTGTAGTAGTTTGTTTCTGGCCCCTCTGTGACTGTGGTTCCCTCCCTCTGGTGGTCAGAAATATGGGGTTTAGATTCCTACAGAGTCCTTGTCCTTCCTACCATCTTTGATGTGATTCCCTCTCTCCATTTAGTTGTATAGTTTTGTGGGGAAATCTGAAGGTCCATTTCTGGGTGACTCTGGTGTGAGTGTTACCTAGTTGTATCTGTGGGATGAGGTGAGTTTAGGGTCCTTCTACTCTGCCATCTTCCCCACAATTCAGTTTATTTTGTCTCATAAAAATATTACGACTCCAACTTTCTTTTCACTTCCATTTGCATGATAAATGGTTTTGTGTCCCATTACTTCCAATCTGCTTTTATTTTTAGGTCTGAAGTGATTCTCTGCTAGGCAGCATAGAGATGGGTCTTGCTTCCTCTTTACAGTCTATGTTTTCTGATTGGGATATTTAGTCCTTTTTTGTTAAAGCAATCATTGAGAAAGTATTTGTATCTCTCTAGTTGACTTCACAAGGAAAAGTGTGACAGGCTTCGCTCTGAGAAGGAGGTCTGCGTGGAACGCCTCTTTCAACTCATGGCTTGTTTCTGGCTGACGGAAGGCTTCTCAAGGGTGTGTACGGAAGCCTAGGGAAAAAGCGGCTACACTTCTCTCTCCGGGGGGAAAAAAGCAAGAACCCAAAAGCATCGGCGAGAAACCGTCTCTCAACGATCACCTTCTTTCCTGACGAGACAGAAACATGTTCAACTCTGTGTGTGTGTGTGTGTGTGTGTGTGTGTGTGTGTGTGTGTGAGGGCACGCGCGCGCGCGCGTGCGTGAGTGAATAAGGAGAGTGCCATGTACTGACCTGGGAAAAGCAAGTCTGCGTCTACGGCGACTCGCCACTAGCATCTTCAGGTATCCTGGAGAGAGAAGCATTTCCAAAAGTGGGTGTGGAAGCATCATGAAAGTGCCGTACGCTTTACTACCTTTCCCTGGACCTAACTCCGAGAAACGTCCTCCCTGACGATAGAAAAGAGCTGAGCCATCTCAAGGCTGCGTGTGATCGCACAGGGACCGTTCCCTGGACCTAACTCCGAGAAACGCGTCGGGGTACAAGGCAGCTTTCAACGGACGTCTTCTTTCGTGAGCCCAGAAGCGTTTGCATATGTAGGCGTGGAAGCGTCAGCAGAGCGCCGTAGACCCTCCCTCTAAGAGGCAACCTCGCTTCTGCGAAGCCGTCTTGCACCTGACATCCTTTGCCTTGGAGACGGGAGCCTTTTATATAGTCGTGGTGGAAGCACAAGGAACGTGCCGTGCCCTGTCCTCATCTCTTAGAAACAAGGCCGCGCGCAATGGGACTTTCAGCGTAGCATATGGACGGGGTCATGAAGTCAGTCGAGATTGCAAGTGGACGTGTGCAGGCATAAGGAGAGTGCCCTATCCTTAACTCCTTGAAAGCGTGACGGAGGGAGACCGTCTTTCAAGCGAACCCCTCTCCGGAGGATATATCGAAGCAGTGACAAAAGTGGATGTGGAAGCACAACGCAACGGTTCTATACGAAACTCGGAAAAGAAGGTGGTGTAGAAGGCAGCTTTCCCCCGCGTCTTGGTTCCGGTTTAGGGAAGGGATACTCACTGCGCGTGTGGAAGCCTAGGGAAAGTACCATGGGCTGATGTGTGAAAACCAAGCCTGCGCAGAACGCAACGTTCAGCGCACATCTTGTTTCACGAAGAGAGAAGCCTTTCCAATGTGTGCGTGGAAGCCTAAGGCCAAGTGCCATATATCCTTACCCCCACGGAAAACCGCTGTAGGAAACCCGTCGTTCAACTCACAGATTCCCGGAGGAAGTTTTTCTAAAGTGCGTGTGGAGGCCCAAGGAAAAGTGTGACAGGCTTCGCTCTGAGAAGGAGGTCTGTGTGGAACGCCTCTTTCAGCTCACGGCTTGTTTCTGGCTGAGGGAAGGCTTCTCAAGGGTGTGTACGGAAGCCTAGGCAAAAAGCGCATACACTTCACTCTCCGGGGGGAAAAGGGCAAGCACCCAAAAGCATTGGCGAGAAACCGTCTCTCAACGAACACCTCCTTTCCTGACGAGACAGAAACATGTTCAACTCTGTGTGTGTGTGTGTGTGTGTGTGTGTGTGTGTGCGCGCGCGCGCGCGTGAGTGAATAAGGAATGTGCCATGCACTCACCTGGGAAAAGCAAGTCTGCGTATACGGCAACTCTCCACTAACATCTTCAGGTATCCTGGAAAGAGAAGCATTTCCAAAAGTGGGTGTGGAAGCATCATGAATGTGCCGTACGCTTTACAACCGTTCAACACCCAAACTCAACACCCAAAAAACAAATAAGCGAGTCAAGAAATGGGCAGAAGATATGAACAGATATTTCTCCAAAGAAGACACACAAATGGCCAACAGACATATGACAAACTGCTCAACATCACTTGGCATGGGGAAAAAGAAATCCAAATGACAATGAGATACCACTTCACACCAGTCAGAATTGCAAAAATTAACAAGCGAAGAAATAACAAATGTTGGTGAGGAGAAAGGGGAACTCTCTTACACTTCTAAGTGGGAATGAAAACTGGTACAGCCACTTTGGAAAACAATATGGAGGTTCCTCAAGAACTTAAAAGAGAGCTCCCTTACAACCCAGCAATTTTACTTACCCCAAAGCTACAAATGTAGTGATCTGAAGGGGCAACTGCACCCCGAATGTTTATAGCGACATTGTCCACAATAGCCAAACCGTGGAAGGAACCAAGACATCCATCGACAGATAAATGGATAAAGAAAACATGGTATATACATATACAAAGGAATATGACTCAGCCATCAGAAAGGATCAATATTTAGCATATCGATGTGGAAGGCACTGGAGGGTATTATGCTGAGCAAAATAAGTCAGTCAGAGAAAAACAATTATTATATGGTTTTACTCATATGTGGAATAGAAGGAACAGCACAGAGGATCATAGGGGAAGGGAGGGAAAATGAATGCGAAGAAACCAGAGAGGACGAAAATCCATGACAGGTTCCTAACTATTGGAAACAAACTGAGGGTTGCTGGAGGAAAGGTGGGTGGGGAGATGGAGTAACTGTGTGATGGGCATTAAGGAATGCATGTGATGTGATGAACACTGGGTGTTATACACAACTGATGAATTGTGGAACGCTACATTTGAAACTACTGGTGTACTCTCTGTTGGCTAATTCAATTTCAATGTTAAAAAAGTCTATTTTGTCTGATATAAGGATTGCTACTCTGACTTCTTTTGACATCCACTTGTATGATTAATGTTTCTCCACCTCTTAATTTCCATCTGCAGGTGTCTTTAGGTGTGAAATCTTTTATATATATATACAAACTCTGTCGTGCTCTTTTGCTTGGAGCATTTAGTCCATTTACATTCAAACTAATTATCATTAGACATGTATTTATTGATGTTTTGTTACTTGTTTCATAGTTTTTTGTGTAGTTTTTCTCTGATCCTTTCTTCTCTTGCTCTCTCTCTCATGGTTTGCTCGTTTTCTTTAATGATATTCTTGGATTTCTTTCCCTTTATCTTTTGCATGTGTATTAGAGGTTTGGGTTTGTGGTGACCCCCTGGATTATATATAGCCTTTTCAGTCTATATTAAGTTGAATGCTGTTTAAGTTCAAACCCACTGTTGACTCCTCCTCATGTGTTAGGGTATATGTTTTCATATTTTACATACTTTTATTTTGTGAATCCCTTAACTGATTTTTACAGAAATACTTATTTTTACTGCTTCCTTGATTCATTATTGTCATACTCTCACTTACGATTTTTTTCCACTCATAGTGTCCCCTTCAATATTTTTTGTAGTTAATTTAGTGGTCATGAACTCTTTTAGTTTGTGTGGCTAAGAAACTCTTTTTCTCCCCTTCTTTTCTGAAGGATAGGCTTGCTGGATAAATTATTCCTTGCTGCAGATTTTTCTCATTCAGCACTTTGAATATTTAACGCCACTTTCTTCTGTCCTGCATAGTTTCTGCTGAAAACTCAGCTGATAGATTTATGGGCTTTCCCTTGCATGTTAACTGTCTTCTTTTATCTTGCTGCTTTAAATGTTTTTTCTTTATCACTACCTTTTCCCATTTGGATTACTATGTATCTTGATGTGGACCTCCTTAGGTTGATTTTGTGGGAGGGGATCTCTATGCCTTATGGATTTGTATAGGTTTCCTTCACCAGATTAGGTTAAGTTTTCAGCTCTTCTTTGGTCAAATAGATTTTCTGCCCCCTTTTCCCCCTTTTCACCTTCTGGGATCCCTCTAATGTGGGTGTTGTTACACTGGATGGAGTCACTGAATTCCCTATGTCTCTTCTCATTTTTGCATACTTCTTTTTCCTCTCATTTGTTCCGCTTGATTACTTTCCATTACTGTCTTCTAGTTCATTAATTTGTTCCTCTGCTTCGTCCATCCTGCTAATTATTCTATCTAGTATATTCTTCATTTCATTTCTTGTGTTCCACATCTCTGATTATTTCTTTCATATCTCTTTGTTAAGAGTCTCAATGATGTTCCCCCTTCTGATGTCCTCCCTCTTTTCATTTCCCCAGTGAGTATCTTTATAATTGTTATCTTAAATTTTCTGTCAGGCATGTTCCTTATATCCATTTTGTTTAGGTCTCTTGCTGTGGCTTTGTCCTCTTCTTTCGTTTAGGACATAGTCCTCTGTCTGCTCATTTGGCCTACTTCTCAGAGAATATCTCTCTGTTAGGAAGGTCAGATATATTGCTTGTTCTTGAAAATACGGGGCAGAACATACATTTTTCACTTGGTGATGCTGGTTCTCCTCTGAAGGTAATGCATAGCAACAACAGAGACTGGATCTGGACTGTGTCATTGTGCACAACACATGGGGTGTGCTGTTTTAACAAGATGCATGCGTGTTCTGTGGGTGATGGGGAGACATATTGTTGTCAAGGATTGTGTGGGTCTTATCAGGGAGGGTATCCACAGCACTGGGACTGAAGCAGGTGTGGTAGGTGTGGGGATGGGCCATGGTTTATGCAAGTTAGTGATTGCTAGATTGTGCTTGGTCTTGCAGGTAGGTGTGTGTTTATAATGAGGGGCCGTAGAGGGAAATGGCACCTGCCAGCTCCTTTGTTCCTGGACAAGTCCCTTAGCAAACTCTGAGTTCAGGAACTATGTCTCCCTTGTTTAATCCTCAAGCACCTTTCAACCTGCTTCACCCAAGCTTCTCCACACTCTTTGCTCTGCTTAATCTTTAAGGACAGATCTCAGCTTCCTATCACCTTCTGTGCTCTCTCAGAGCTGAGACAGCTGATTTTTAAAAGTTCCAAGCTTTAAGTCTGCTGGTTGTATACGCTCACAAATGTCATCCCTTCTGATTTTCAAAGCCATAAGCTATGAGGATGTCTCTACGCTTTAGAGGCTCCCCGGTGTAGTAGTTTGTTTCTGGCCCCTCTGTGACTGTGGTTCCCTCCCTCTGGTGGTCAGAAATATGGGGTTTAGATTCCTACAGAGTCCTTGTCCTTCCTACCATCTTTGATGTGATTCCCTCTCTCCATTTAGTTGTATAGTTTTGTGGGGAAATCTGAAGGTCCATTTCTGGGTGACTCTGGTGTGAGTGTTACCTAGTTGTATCTGTGGGATGAGGTGAGTTTAGGGTCCTTCTACTCTGCCATCTTCCCCACAATTCAGTTTATTTTGTCTCATAAAAATATTACGACTCCAACTTTCTTTTCACTTCCATTTGCATGATAAATGGTTTTGTGTCCCATTACTTCCAATCTGCTTTTATTTTTAGGTCTGAAGTGATTCTCTGCTAGGCAGCATAGAGATGGGTCTTGCTTCCTCTTTACAGTCTATGTTTTCTGATTGGGATATTTAGTCCTTTTTTGTTAAAGCAATCATTGAGAAAGTATTTGTATCTCTCTAGTTGACTTCACAAGGAAAAGTGTGACAGGCTTCGCTCTGAGAAGGAGGTCTGCGTGGAACGCCTCTTTCAACTCATGGCTTGTTTCTGGCTGACGGAAGGCTTCTCAAGGGTGTGTACGGAAGCCTAGGGAAAAAGCGGCTACACTTCTCTCTCCGGGGGGAAAAAAGCAAGAACCCAAAAGCATCGGCGAGAAACCGTCTCTCAACGATCACCTTCTTTCCTGACGAGACAGAAACATGTTCAACTCTGTGTGTGTGTGTGTGTGTGTGTGTGTGTGTGTGTGTGAGGGCACGCGCGCGCGCGCGTGCGTGAGTGAATAAGGAGAGTGCCATGTACTGACCTGGGAAAAGCAAGTCTGCGTCTACGGCGACTCGCCACTAGCATCTTCAGGTATCCTGGAGAGAGAAGCATTTCCAAAAGTGGGTGTGGAAGCATCATGAAAGTGCCGTACGCTTTACTACCTTTCCCTGGACCTAACTCCGAGAAACGTCCTCCCTGACGATAGAAAAGAGCTGAGCCATCTCAAGGCTGCGTGTGATCGCACAGGGACAGTTCCCTGGACCTAACTCCGAGAAACGCGTCGGGGTACAAGGCAGCTTTCAACGGACGTCTTCTTTCGTGAGCCCAGAAGCGTTTGCATATGTAGGCGTGGAAGCGTCAGCAGAGCGCCGTAGACCCTCCCTCTAAGAGGCAACCTCGCTTCTGCGAAGCCGTCTTGCACCTGACATCCTTTGCCTTGGAGACGGGAGCCTTTTATATAGTCGTGGTGGAAGCACAAGGAACGTGCCGTGCCCTGTCCTCATCTCTTAGAAACAAGGCCGCGCGCAATGGGACTTTCAGCGTAGCATATGGACGGGGTCATGAAGTCAGTCGAGATTGCAAGTGGACGTGTGCAGGCATAAGGAGAGTGCCCTATCCTTAACTCCTTGAAAGCGTGACGGAGGGAGACCGTCTTTCAAGCGAACCCCTCTCCGGAGGATATATCGAAGCAGTGACAAAAGTGGATGTGGAAGCACAACGCAACGGTTCTATACGAAACTCGGAAAAGAAGGTGGTGTAGAAGGCAACTTTCCCCCGCGTCTTGGTTCCGGTTTAGGGAAGGGATACTCACTGCGCGTGTGGAAGCCTAGGGAAAGTACCATGGGCTGATGTGTGAAAACCAAGCCTGCGCAGAACGCAACGTTCAGCGCACATCTTGTTTCACGAAGAGAGAAGCCTTTCCAATGTGTGCGTGGAAGCCTAAGGCCAAGTGCCATATATCCTTACCCCCACGGAAAACCGCTGTAGGAAACCCGTCGTTCAACTCACAGATTCCCGGAGGAAGTTTTTCTAAAGTGCGTGTGGAGGCCCAAGGAAAAGTGTGACAGGCTTCGCTCTGAGAAGGAGGTCTGTGTGGAACGCCTCTTTCAGCTCACGGCTTGTTTCTGGCTGAGGGAAGGCTTCTCAAGGGTGTGTACGGAAGCCTAGGCAAAAAGCGCATACACTTCACTCTCCGGGGGGAAAAGGGCAAGCACCCAAAAGCATTGGCGAGAAACCGTCTCTCAACGAACACCTCCTTTCCTGACGAGACAGAAACATGTTCAACTCTGTGTGTGTGTGTGTGTGTGTGTGTGTGTGTGTGCGCGCGCGCGCGCGTGAGTGAATAAGGAATGTGCCATGCACTCACCTGGGAAAAGCAAGTCTGCGTATACGGCAACTCTCCACTAACATCTTCAGGTATCCTGGAAAGAGAAGCATTTCCAAAAGTGGGTGTGGAAGCATCATGAATGTGCCGTACGCTTTACAACCGTTCAACACCCAAACTCAACACCCAAAAAACAAATAAGCGAGTCAAGAAATGGGCAGAAGATATGAACAGATATTTCTCCAAAGAAGACACACAAATGGCCAACAGACATATGACAAACTGCTCAACATCACTTGGCATGGGGAAAAAGAAATCCAAATGACAATGAGATACCACTTCACACCAGTCAGAATTGCAAAAATTAACAAGCGAAGAAATAACAAATGTTGGTGAGGAGAAAGGGGAACTCTCTTACACTTCTAAGTGGGAATGAAAACTGGTACAGCCACTTTGGAAAACAATATGGAGGTTCCTCAAGAACTTAAAAGAGAGCTCCCTTACAACCCAGCAATTTTACTTACCCCAAAGCTACAAATGTAGTGATCTGAAGGGGCAACTGCACCCCGAATGTTTATAGCGACATTGTCCACAATAGCCAAACCGTGGAAGGAACCAAGACATCCATCGACAGATAAATGGATAAAGAAAACATGGTATATACATATACAAAGGAATATGACTCAGCCATCAGAAAGGATCAATATTTAGCATATCGATGTGGAAGGCACTGGAGGGTATTATGCTGAGCAAAATAAGTCAGTCAGAGAAAAACAATTATTATATGGTTTTACTCATATGTGGAATAGAAGGAACAGCACAGAGGATCATAGGGGAAGGGAGGGAAAATGAATGCGAAGAAACCAGAGAGGAAGAAAATCCATGACAGGTTCCTAACTATTGGAAACAAACTGAGGGTTGCTGGAGGAAAGGTGGGTGGGGAGATGGAGTAACTGTGTGATGGGCATTAAGGAATGCATGTGATGTGATGAACACTGGGTGTTATACACAACTGATGAATTGTGGAACGCTACATTTGAAACTACTGGTGTACTCTCTGTTGGCTAATTCAATTTCAATGTTAAAAAAGTCTATTTTGTCTGATATAAGGATTGCTACTCTGACTTCTTTTGACATCCACTTGTATGATTAATGTTTCTCCACCTCTTAATTTCCATCTGCAGGTGTCTTTAGGTGTGAAATCTTTTATATATATATACAAACTCTGTCGTGCTCTTTTGCTTGGAGCATTTAGTCCATTTACATTCAAACTAATTATCATTAGACATGTATTTATTGATGTTTTGTTACTTGTTTCATAGTTTTTTGTGTAGTTTTTCTCTGATCCTTTCTTCTCTTGCTCTCTCTCTCATGGTTTGCTCGTTTTCTTTAATGATATTCTTGGATTTCTTTCCCTTTATCTTTTGCATGTGTATTAGAGGTTTGGGTTTGTGGTGACCCCCTGGATTATATATAGCCTTTTCAGTCTATATTAAGTTGAATGCTGTTTAAGTTCAAACCCACTGTTGACTCCTCCTCATGTGTTAGGGTATATGTTTTCATATTTTACATACTTTTATTTTGTGAATCCCTTAACTGATTTTTACAGAAATACTTATTTTTACTGCTTCCTTGATTCATTATTGTCATACTCTCACTTACGATTTTTTTCCACTCATAGTGTCCCCTTCAATATTTTTTGTAGTTAATTTAGTGGTCATGAACTCTTTTAGTTTGTGTGGCTAAGAAACTCTTTTTCTCCCCTTCTTTTCTGAAGGATAGGCTTGCTGGATAAATTATTCCTTGCTGCAGATTTTTCTCATTCAGCACTTTGAATATTTAACGCCACTTTCTTCTGTCCTGCATAGTTTCTGCTGAAAACTCAGCTGATAGATTTATGGGCTTTCCCTTGCATGTTAACTGTCTTCTTTTATCTTGCTGCTTTAAATGTTTTTTCTTTATCACTACCTTTTCCCATTTGGATTACTATGTATCTTGATGTGGACCTCCTTAGGTTGATTTTGTGGGAGGGGATCTCTATGCCTTATGGATTTGTATAGGTTTCCTTCACCAGATTAGGTTAAGTTTTCAGCTCTTCTTTGGTCAAATAGATTTTCTGCCCCCTTTTCCCCCTTTTCACCTTCTGGGATCCCTCTCATGTGGGTGTGGTTACACTGGATGGAGTCACTGAATTCCCTATGTCTCTTCTCATTTTTGCATACTTCTTTTTCCTCTCATTTGTTCCGCTTGATTACTTTCCATTACTGTCTTCTAGTTCATTAATTTGTTCCTCTGCTTCGTCCATCCTGCTAATTATTCTATCTAGTATATTCTTCATTTCATTTCTTGTGTTCCACATCTCTGATTATTTCTTTCATATCTCTTTGTTAAGAGTCTCAATGATGTTCCCCCTTCTGATGTCCTCCCTCTTTTCATTTCCCCAGTGAGTATCTTTATAATTGTTATCTTAAATTTTCTGTCAGGCATGTTCCTTATATCCATTTTGTTTAGGTCTCTTGCTGTGGCTTTGTCCTCTTCTTTCGTTTAGGACATAGTCCTCTGTCTGCTCATTTGGCCTACTTCTCAGAGAATATCTCTCTGTTAGGAAGGTCAGATATATTGCTTGTTCTTGAAAATACGGGGCAGAACATACATTTTTCACTTGGTGATGCTGGTTCTCCTCTGAAGGTAATGCATAGCAACAACAGAGACTGGATCTGGACTGTGTCATTGTGCACAACACATGGGGTGTGCTGTTTTAACAAGATGCATGCGTGTTCTGTGGGTGATGGGGAGACATATTGTTGTCAAGGATTGTGTGGGTCTTATCAGGGAGGGTATCCACAGCACTGGGACTGAAGCAGGTGTGGTAGGTGTGGGGATGGGCCATGGTTTATGCAAGTTAGTGATTGCTAGATTGTGCTTGGTCTTGCAGGTAGGTGTGTGTTTATAATGAGGGGCCGTAGAGGGAAATGGCACCTGCCAGCTCCTTTGTTCCTGGACAAGTCCCTTAGCAAACTCTGAGTTCAGGAACTATGTCTCCCTTGTTTAATCCTCAAGCACCTTTCAACCTGCTTCACCCAAGCTTCTCCACACTCTTTGCTCTGCTTAATCTTTAAGGACAGATCTCAGCTTCCTATCACCTTCTGTGCTCTCTCAGAGCTGAGACAGCTGATTTTTAAAAGTTCCAAGCTTTAAGTCTGCTGGTTGTATACGCTCACAAATGTCATCCCTTCTGATTTTCAAAGCCATAAGCTATGAGGATGTCTCTACGCTTTAGAGGCTCCCCGGTGTAGTAGTTTGTTTCTGGCCCCTCTGTGACTGTGGTTCCCTCCCTCTGGTGGTCAGAAATATGGGGTTTAGATTCCTACAGAGTCCTTGTCCTTCCTACCATCTTTGATGTGATTCCCTCTCTCCATTTAGTTGTATAGTTTTGTGGGGAAATCTGAAGGTCCATTTCTGGGTGACTCTGGTGTGAGTGTTACCTAGTTGTATCTGTGGGATGAGGTGAGTTTAGGGTCCTTCTACTCTGCCATCTTCCCCACAATTCAGTTTATTTTGTCTCATAAAAATATTACGACTCCAACTTTCTTTTCACTTCCATTTGCATGATAAATGGTTTTGTGTCCCATTACTTCCAATCTGCTTTTATTTTTAGGTCTGAAGTGATTCTCTGCTAGGCAGCATAGAGATGGGTCTTGCTTCCTCTTTACAGTCTATGTTTTCTGATTGGGATATTTAGTCCTTTTTTGTTAAAGCAATCATTGAGAAAGTATTTGTATCTCTCTAGTTGACTTCACAAGGAAAAGTGTGACAGGCTTCGCTCTGAGAAGGAGGTCTGCGTGGAACGCCTCTTTCAACTCATGGCTTGTTTCTGGCTGACGGAAGGCTTCTCAAGGGTGTGTACGGAAGCCTAGGGAAAAAGCGGCTACACTTCTCTCTCCGGGGGGAAAAAAGCAAGAACCCAAAAGCATCGGCGAGAAACCGTCTCTCAACGATCACCTTCTTTCCTGACGAGACAGAAACATGTTCAACTCTGTGTGTGTGTGTGTGTGTGTGTGTGTGTGTGTGTGTGTGAGGGCACGCGCGCGCGCGCGTGCATGAGTGAATAAGGAGAGTGCCATGTACTGACCTGGGAAAAGCAAGTCTGCGTCTACGGCGACTCGCCACTAGCATCTTCAGGTATCCTGGAGAGAGAAGCATTTCCAAAAGTGGGTGTGGAAGCATCATGAAAGTGCCGTACGCTTTACTACCTTTCCCTGGACCTAACTCCGAGAAACGTCCTCCCTGACGATAGAAAAGAGCTGAGCCATCTCAAGGCTGCGTGTGATCGCACAGGGACCGTTCCCTGGACCTAACTCCGAGAAACGCGTCGGGGTACAAGGCAGCTTTCAACGGACGTCTTCTTTCGTGAGCCCAGAAGCGTTTGCATATGTAGGCGTGGAAGCGTCAGCAGAGCGCCGTAGACCCTCCCTCTAAGAGGCAACCTCGCTTCTGCGAAGCCGTCTTGCACCTGACATCCTTTGCCTTGGAGACGGGAGCCTTTTATATAGTCGTGGTGGAAGCACAAGGAACGTGCCGTGCCCTGTCCTCATCTCTTAGAAACAAGGCCGCGCGCAATGGGACTTTCAGCGTAGCATATGGACGGGGTCATGAAGTCAGTCGAGATTGCAAGTGGACGTGTGCAGGCATAAGGAGAGTGCCCTATCCTTAACTCCTTGAAAGCGTGACGGAGGGAGACCGTCTTTCAAGCGAACCCCTCTCCGGAGGATATATCGAAGCAGTGACAAAAGTGGATGTGGAAGCACAACGCAACGGTTCTATACGAAACTCGGAAAAGAAGGTGGTGTAGAAGGCAGCTTTCCCCCGCGTCTTGGTTCAGGTTTAGGGAAGGGATACTCACTGCGCGTGTGGAAGCCTAGGGAAAGTACCATGGGCTGATGTGTGAAAACCAAGCCTGCGCAGAACGCAACGTTCAGCGCACATCTTGTTTCACGAAGAGAGAAGCCTTTCCAATGTGTGCGTGGAAGCCTAAGGCCAAGTGCCATATATCCTTACCCCCACGGAAAACCGCTGTAGGAAACCCGTCGTTCAACTCACAGATTCCCGGAGGAAGTTTTTCTAAAGTGCGTGTGGAGGCCCAAGGAAAAGTGTGACAGGCTTCGCTCTGAGAAGGAGGTCTGTGTGGAACGCCTCTTTCAGCTCACGGCTTGTTTCTGGCTGAGGGAAGGCTTCTCAAGGGTGTGTACGGAAGCCTAGGCAAAAAGCGCATACACTTCACTCTCCGGGGGGAAAAGGGCAAGCACCCAAAAGCATTGGCGAGAAACCGTCTCTCAACGAACACCTCCTTTCCTGACGAGACAGAAACATGTTCAACTCTGTGTGTGTGTGTGTGTGTGTGTGTGTGCACGCGCGCGCGCGTGAGTGAATAAGGAATGTGCCATGCACTCACCTGGGAAAAGCAAGTCTGCGTATACGGCAACTCTCCACTAACATCTTCAGGTATCCTGGAGAGAGAAGCATTTCCAAAAGTGGGTGTGGAAGCATCATGAATGTGCCGTACGCTTTACAACCGTTCAACACCCAAACTCAACACCCAAAAAACAAATAAGCGAGTCAAGAAATGGGCAGAAGATATGAACAGATATTTCTCCAAAGAAGACACACAAATGGCCAACAGACATATGACAAACTGCTCAACATCACTTGGCATGGGGAAAAAGAAATCCAAATGACAATGAGATACCACTTCACACCAGTCAGAATTGCAAAAATTAACAAGCGAAGAAATAACAAATGTTGGTGAGGAGAAAGGGGAACTCTCTTACACTTCTAAGTGGGAATGAAAACTGGTACAGCCACTTTGGAAAACAATATGGAGGTTCCTCAAGAACTTAAAACAGAGCTCCCTTACAACCCAGCAATTTTATTTACCCCAAAGCTACAAATGTAGTGATCTGAAGGGGCAACTGCACCCCGAATGTTTATAGCGACATTGTCCACAATAGCCAAACCGTGGAAGGAACCAAGACATCCATCGACAGATAAATGGATAAAGAAAACATGGTATATACATATACAAAGGAATATGACTCAGCCATCAGAAAGGATCAATATTTAGCATATCGATGTGGAAGGCACTGGAGGGTATTATGCTGAGCAAAATAAGTCAGTCAGAGAAAAACAATTATTATATGGTTTTACTCATATGTGGAATAGAAGGAACAGCACAGAGGATCATAGGGGAAGGGAGGGAAAATGAATGCGAAGAAACCAGAGAGGAAGAAAATCCATGACAGGTTCCTAACTATTGGAAACAAACTGAGGGTTGCTGGAGGAAAGGTGGGTGGGGAGATGGAGTAACTGTGTGATGGGCATTAAGGAATGCATGTGATGTGATGAACACTGGGTGTTATACACAACTGATGAATTGTGGAACGCTACATTTGAAACTACTGGTGTACTCTCTGTTGGCTAATTCAATTTCAATGTTAAAAAAGTCTATTTTGTCTGATATAAGGATTGCTACTCTGACTTCTTTTGACATCCACTTGTATGATTAATGTTTCTCCACCTCTTAATTTCCATCTGCAGGTGTCTTAAGGTGTGAAATCTTTTATATATATATACAAACTCTGTCATGCTCTTTTGCTTGGAGCATTTAGTCCATTTACATTCCAACTAATTATCATTAGACATGTATTTATTGATGTTTTGTTACTTGTTTCATAGTTTTTTGTGTAGTTTTTCTCTGATCCTTTCTTCTCTTGCTCTCTCTCTCATGGTTTGCTCGTTTTCTTTAATGATATTCTTGGATTTCTTTCCCTTTATCTTTTGCATGTGTATTAGAGGTTTGGGTTTGTGGTGACCCCCTGGATTATATATAGCCTTTTCAGTCTATATTAAGTTGAATGCTGTTTAAGTTCAAACCCACTGTTGACTCCTCCTCATGTGTTAGGGTATATGTTTTCATATTTTACATACTTTTATTTTGTGAATCCCTTAACTGATTTTTACAGAAATACTTATTTTTACTGCTTCCTTGATTCATTATTGTCATACTCTCACTTACGATTTTTTTCCACTCATAGTGTCCCCTTCAATATTTTTTGTAGTTAATTTAGTGGTCATGAACTCTTTTAGTTTGTGTGGCTAAGAAACTCTTTTTCTCCCCTTCTTTTCTGAAGGATAGGCTTGCTGGATAAATTATTCCTTGCTGCAGATTTTTCTCATTCAGCACTTTGAATATTTAACGCCACTTTCTTCTGTCCTGCATAGTTTCTGCTGAAAACTCAGCTGATAGATTTATGGGCTTTCCCTTGCATGTTAACTGTCTTCTTTTATCTTGCTGCTTTAAATGTTTTTTCTTTATCACTACCTTTTCCCATTTGGATTACTATGTATCTTGATGTGGACCTCCTTAGGTTGATTTTGTGGGAGGGGATCTCTATGCCTTATGGATTTGTATAGGTTTCCTTCACCAGATTAGGTTAAGTTTTCAGCTCTTCTTTGGTCAAATAGATTTTCTGCCCCCTTTTCCCCCTTTTCACCTTCTGGGATCCCTCTAATGTGGGTGTTGTTACACTGGATGGAGTCACTGAATTCCCTATGTCTCTTCTCATTTTTGCATACTTCTTTTTCCTCTCATTTGTTCCGCTTGATTACTTTCCATTACTGTCTTCTAGTTCATTAATTTGTTCCTCTGCTTCGTCCATCCTGCTAATTATTCTATCTAGTATATTCTTCATTTCATTTCTTGTGTTCCACATCTCTGATTATTTCTTTCATATCTCTTTGTTAAGAGTCTCAATGATGTTCCCCCTTCTGATGTCCTCCCTCTTTTCATTTCCCCAGTGAGTATCTTTATAATTGTTATCTTAAATTTTCTGTCAGGCATGTTCCTTATATCCATTTTGTTTAGGTCTCTTGCTGTGGCTTTGTCCTCTTCTTTCGTTTAGGACATAGTCCTCTGTCTGCTCATTTGGCCTACTTCTCAGAGAATATCTCTCTGTTAGGAAGGTCAGATATATTGCTTGTTCTTGAAAATACGGGGCAGAACATACATTTTTCACTTGGTGATGCTGGTTCTCCTCTGAAGGTAATGCATAGCAACAACAGAGACTGGATCTGGACTGTGTCATTGTGCACAACACATGGGGTGTGCTGTTTTAACAAGATGCATGCGTGTTCTGTGGGTGATGGGGAGACATATTGTTGTCAAGGATTGTGTGGGTCTTATCAGGGAGGGTATCCACAGCACTGGGACTGAAGCAGGTGTGGTAGGTGTGGGGATGGGCCATGGTTTATGCAAGTTAGTGATTGCTAGATTGTGCTTGGTCTTGCAGGTAGGTGTGTGTTTATAATGAGGGGCCGTAGAGGGAAATGGCACCTGCCAGCTCCTTTGTTCCTGGACAAGTCCCTTAGCAAACTCTGAGTTCAGGAACTATGTCTCCCTTGTTTAATCCTCAAGCACCTTTCAACCTGCTTCACCCAAGCTTCTCCACACTCTTTGCTCTGCTTAATCTTTAAGGACAGATCTCAGCTTCCTATCACCTTCTGTGCTCTCTCAGAGCTGAGACAGCTGATTTTTAAAAGTTCCAAGCTTTAAGTCTGCTGGTTGTATACGCTCACAAATGTCATCCCTTCTGATTTTCAAAGCCATAAGCTATGAGGATGTCTCTACGCTTTAGAGGCTCCCCGGTGTAGTAGTTTGTTTCTGGCCCCTCTGTGACTGTGGTTCCCTCCCTCTGGTGGTCAGAAATATGGGGTTTAGATTCCTACAGAGTCCTTGTCCTTCCTACCATCTTTGATGTGATTCCCTCTCTCCATTTAGTTGTATAGTTTTGTGGGGAAATCTGAAGGTCCATTTCTGGGTGACTCTGGTGTGAGTGTTACCTAGTTGTATCTGTGGGATGAGGTGAGTTTAGGGTCCTTCTACTCTGCCATCTTCCCCACAATTCAGTTTATTTTGTCTCATAAAAATATTACGACTCCAACTTTCTTTTCACTTCCATTTGCATGATAAATGGTTTTGTGTCCCATTACTTCCAATCTGCTTTTATTTTTAGGTCTGAAGTGATTCTCTGCTAGGCAGCATAGAGATGGGTCTTGCTTCCTCTTTACAGTCTATGTTTTCTGATTGGGATATTTAGTCCTTTTTTGTTAAAGCAATCATTGAGAAAGTATTTGTATCTCTCTAGTTGACTTCACAAGGAAAAGTGTGACAGGCTTCGCTCTGAGAAGGAGGTCTGCGTGGAACGCCTCTTTCAACTCATGGCTTGTTTCTGGCTGACGGAAGGCTTCTCAAGGGTGTGTACGGAAGCCTAGGGAAAAAGCGGCTACACTTCTCTCTCCGGGGGGAAAAAAGCAAGAACCCAAAAGCATCGGCGAGAAACCGTCTCTCAACGATCACCTTCTTTCCTGACGAGACAGAAACATGTTCAACTCTGTGTGTGTGTGTGTGTGTGTGTGTGTGTGTGTGTGTGTGAGGGCACGCGCGCGCGCGCGTGCGTGAGTGAATAAGGAGAGTGCCATGTACTGACCTGGGAAAAGCAAGTCTGCGTCTACGGCGACTCGCCACTAGCATCTTCAGGTATCCTGGAGAGAGAAGCATTTCCAAAAGTGGGTGTGGAAGCATCATGAAAGTGCCGTACGCTTTACTACCTTTCCCTGGACCTAACTCCGAGAAACGTCCTCCCTGACGATAGAAAAGAGCTGAGCCATCTCAAGGCTGCGTGTGATCGCACAGGGACAGTTCCCTGGACCTAACTCCGAGAAACGCGTCGGGGTACAAGGCAGCTTTCAACGGACGTCTTCTTTCGTGAGCCCAGAAGCGTTTGCATATGTAGGCGTGGAAGCGTCAGCAGAGCGCCGTAGACCCTCCCTCTAAGAGGCAACCTCGCTTCTGCGAAGCCGTCTTGCACCTGACATCCTTTGCCTTGGAGACGGGAGCCTTTTATATAGTCGTGGTGGAAGCACAAGGAACGTGCCGTGCCCTGTCCTCATCTCTTAGAAACAAGGCCGCGCGCAATGGGACTTTCAGCGTAGCATATGGACGGGGTCATGAAGTCAGTCGAGATTGCAAGTGGACGTGTGCAGGCATAAGGAGAGTGCCCTATCCTTAACTCCTTGAAAGCGTGACGGAGGGAGACCGTCTTTCAAGCGAACCCCTCTCCGGAGGATATATCGAAGCAGTGACAAAAGTGGATGTGGAAGCACAACGCAACGGTTCTATACGAAACTCGGAAAAGAAGGTGGTGTAGAAGGCAACTTTCCCCCGCGTCTTGGTTCCGGTTTAGGGAAGGGATACTCACTGCGCGTGTGGAAGCCTAGGGAAAGTACCATGGGCTGATGTGTGAAAACCAAGCCTGCGCAGAACGCAACGTTCAGCGCACATCTTGTTTCACGAAGAGAGAAGCCTTTCCAATGTGTGCGTGGAAGCCTAAGGCCAAGTGCCATATATCCTTACCCCCACGGAAAACCGCTGTAGGAAACCCGTCGTTCAACTCACAGATTCCCGGAGGAAGTTTTTCTAAAGTGCGTGTGGAGGCCCAAGGAAAAGTGTGACAGGCTTCGCTCTGAGAAGGAGGTCTGTGTGGAACGCCTCTTTCAGCTCACGGCTTGTTTCTGGCTGAGGGAAGGCTTCTCAAGGGTGTGTACGGAAGCCTAGGCAAAAAGCGCATACACTTCACTCTCCGGGGGGAAAAGGGCAAGCACCCAAAAGCATTGGCGAGAAACCGTCTCTCAACGAACACCTCCTTTCCTGACGAGACAGAAACATGTTCAACTCTGTGTGTGTGTGTGTGTGTGTGTGTGTGTGTGCGCGCGCGCGCACGTGAGTGAATAAGGAATGTGCCATGCACTCACCTGGGAAAAGCAAGTCTGCGTATACGGCAACTCTCCACTAACATCTTCAGGTATCCTGGAAAGAGAAGCATTTCCAAAAGTGGGTGTGGAAGCATCATGAATGTGCCGTACGCTTTACAACCGTTCAACACCCAAACTCAACACCCAAAAAACAAATAAGCGAGTCAAGAAATGGGCAGAAGATATGAACAGATATTTCTCCAAAGAAGACACACAAATGGCCAACAGACATATGACAAACTGCTCAACATCACTTGGCATGGGGAAAAAGAAATCCAAATGACAATGAGATACCACTTCACACCAGTCAGAATTGCAAAAATTAACAAGCGAAGAAATAACAAATGTTGGTGAGGAGAAAGGGGAACTCTCTTACACTTCTAAGTGGGAATGAAAACTGGTACAGCCACTTTGGAAAACAATATGGAGGTTCCTCAAGAACTTAAAAGAGAGCTCCCTTACAACCCAGCAATTTTACTTACCCCAAAGCTACAAATGTAGTGATCTGAAGGGGCAACTGCACCCCGAATGTTTATAGCGACATTGTCCACAATAGCCAAACCGTGGAAGGAACCAAGACATCCATCGACAGATAAATGGATAAAGAAAACATGGTATATACATATACAAAGGAATATGACTCAGCCATCAGAAAGGATCAATATTTAGCATATCGATGTGGAAGGCACTGGAGGGTATTATGCTGAGCAAAATAAGTCAGTCAGAGAAAAACAATTATTATATGGTTTTACTCATATGTGGAATAGAAGGAACAGCACAGAGGATCATAGGGGAAGGGAGGGAAAATGAATGCGAAGAAACCAGAGAGGAAGAAAATCCATGACAGGTTCCTAACTATTGGAAACAAACTGAGGGTTGCTGGAGGAAAGGTGGGTGGGGAGATGGAGTAACTGTGTGATGGGCATTAAGGAATGCATGTGATGTGATGAACACTGGGTGTTATACACAACTGATGAATTGTGGAACGCTACATTTGAAACTACTGGTGTACTCTCTGTTGGCTAATTCAATTTCAATGTTAAAAAAGTCTATTTTGTCTGATATAAGGATTGCTACTCTGACTTCTTTTGACATCCACTTGTATGATTAATGTTTCTCCACCTCTTAATTTCCATCTGCAGGTGTCTTTAGGTGTGAAATCTTTTATATATATATACAAACTCTGTCGTGCTCTTTTGCTTGGAGCATTTAGTCCATTTACATTCAAACTAATTATCATTAGACATGTATTTATTGATGTTTTGTTACTTGTTTCATAGTTTTTTGTGTAGTTTTTCTCTGATCCTTTCTTCTCTTGCTCTCTCTCTCATGGTTTGCTCGTTTTGTTTAATGATATTCTTGGATTTCTTTCCCTTTATCTTTTGCATGTGTATTAGAGGTTTGGGTTTGTGGTGACCCCCTGGATTATATATAGCCTTTTCAGTCTATATTAAGTTGAATGCTGTTTAAGTTCAAACCCACTGTTGACTCCTCCTCATGTGTTAGGGTATATGTTTTCATATTTTACATACTTTTATTTTGTGAATCCCTTAACTGATTTTTACAGAAATACTTATTTTTACTGCTTCCTTGATTCATTATTGTCATACTCTCACTTACGATTTTTTTCCACTCATAGTGTCCCCTTCAATATTTTTTGTAGTTAATTTAGTGGTCATGAACTCTTTTAGTTTGTGTGGCTAAGAAACTCTTTTTCTCCCCTTCTTTTCTGAAGGATAGGCTTGCTGGATAAATTATTCCTTGCTGCAGATTTTTCTCATTCAGCACTTTGAATATTTAACGCCACTTTCTTCTGTCCTGCATAGTTTCTGCTGAAAACTCAGCTGATAGATTTATGGGCTTTCCCTTGCATGTTAACTGTCTTCTTTTATCTTGCTGCTTTAAATGTTTTTTCTTTATCACTACCTTTTCCCATTTGGATTACTATGTATCTTGATGTGGACCTCCTTAGGTTGATTTTGTGGGAGGGGATCTCTATGCCTTATGGATTTGTATAGGTTTCCTTCACCAGATTAGGTTAAGTTTTCAGCTCTTCTTTGGTCAAATAGATTTTCTGCCCCCTTTTCCCCCTTTTCACCTTCTGGGATCCCTCTCATGTGGGTGTGGTTACACTGGATGGAGTCACTGAATTCCCTATGTCTCTTCTCATTTTTGCATACTTCTTTTTCCTCTCATTTGTTCCGCTTGATTACTTTCCATTACTGTCTTCTAGTTCATTAATTTGTTCCTCTGCTTCGTCCATCCTGCTAATTATTCTATCTAGTATATTCTTCATTTCATTTCTTGTGTTCCACATCTCTGATTATTTCTTTCATATCTCTTTGTTAAGAGTCTCAATGATGTTCCCCCTTCTGATGTCCTCCCTCTTTTCATTTCCCCAGTGAGTATCTTTATAATTGTTATCTTAAATTTTCTGTCAGGCATGTTCCTTATATCCATTTTGTTTAGGTCTCTTGCTGTGGCTTTGTCCTCTTCTTTCGTTTAGGACATAGTCCTCTGTCTGCTCATTTGGCCTACTTCTCAGAGAATATCTCTCTGTTAGGAAGGTCAGATATATTGCTTGTTCTTGAAAATACGGGGCAGAACATACATTTTTCACTTGGTGATGCTGGTTCTCCTCTGAAGGTAATGCATAGCAACAACAGAGACTGGATCTGGACTGTGTCATTGTGCACAACACATGGGGTGTGCTGTTTTAACAAGATGCATGCGTGTTCTGTGGGTGATGGGGAGACATATTGTTGTCAAGGATTGTGTGGGTCTTATCAGGGAGGGTATCCACAGCACTGGGACTGAAGCAGGTGTGGTAGGTGTGGGGATGGGCCATGGTTTATGCAAGTTAGTGATTGCTAGATTGTGCTTGGTCTTGCAGGTAGGTGTGTGTTTATAATGAGGGGCCGTAGAGGGAAATGGCACCTGCCAGCTCCTTTGTTCCTGGACAAGTCCCTTAGCAAACTCTGAGTTCAGGAACTATGTCTCCCTTGTTTAATCCTCAAGCACCTTTCAACCTGCTTCACCCAAGCTTCTCCACACTCTTTGCTCTGCTTAATCTTTAAGGACAGATCTCAGCTTCCTATCACCTTCTGTGCTCTCTCAGAGCTGAGACAGCTGATTTTTAAAAGTTCCAAGCTTTAAGTCTGCTGGTTGTATACGCTCACAAATGTCATCCCTTCTGATTTTCAAAGCCATAAGCTATGAGGATGTCTCTACGCTTTAGAGGCTCCCCGGTGTAGTAGTTTGTTTCTGGCCCCTCTGTGACTGTGGTTCCCTCCCTCTGGTGGTCAGAAATATGGGGTTTAGATTCCTACAGAGTCCTTGTCCTTCCTACCATCTTTGATGTGATTCCCTCTCTCCATTTAGTTGTATAGTTTTGTGGGGAAATCTGAAGGTCCATTTCTGGGTGACTCTGGTGTGAGTGTTACCTAGTTGTATCTGTGGGATGAGGTGAGTTTAGGGTCCTTCTACTCTGCCATCTTCCCCACAATTCAGTTTATTTTGTCTCATAAAAATATTACGACTCCAACTTTCTTTTCACTTCCATTTGCATGATAAATGGTTTTGTGTCCCATTACTTCCAATCTGCTTTTATTTTTAGGTCTGAAGTGATTCTCTGCTAGGCAGCATAGAGATGGGTCTTGCTTCCTCTTTACAGTCTATGTTTTCTGATTGGGATATTTAGTCCTTTTTTGTTAAAGCAATCATTGAGAAAGTATTTGTATCTCTCTAGTTGACTTCACAAGGAAAAGTGTGACAGGCTTCGCTCTGAGAAGGAGGTCTGCGTGGAACGCCTCTTTCAACTCATGGCTTGTTTCTGGCTGACGGAAGGCTTCTCAAGGGTGTGTACGGAAGCCTAGGGAAAAAGCGGCTACACTTCTCTCTCCGGGGGGAAAAAAGCAAGAACCCAAAAGCATCGGCGAGAAACCGTCTCTCAACGATCACCTTCTTTCCTGACGAGACAGAAACATGTTCAACTCTGTGTGTGTGTGTGTGTGTGTGTGTGTGTGTGTGTGTGTGTGAGGGCACGCGCGCGCGCGCGTGCGTGAGTGAATAAGGAGAGTGCCATGTACTGACCTGGGAAAAGCAAGTCTGCGTCTACGGCGACTCGCCACTAGCATCTTCAGGTATCCTGGAGAGAGAAGCATTTCCAAAAGTGGGTGTGGAAGCATCATGAAAGTGCCGTACGCTTTACTACCTTTCCCTGGACCTAACTCCGAGAAACGTCCTCCCTGACGATAGAAAAGAGCTGAGCCATCTCAAGGCTGCGTGTGATCGCACAGGGACAGTTCCCTGGACCTAACTCCGAGAAACGCGTCGGGGTACAAGGCAGCTTTCAACGGACGTCTTCTTTCGTGAGCCCAGAAGCGTTTGCATATGTAGGCGTGGAAGCGTCAGCAGAGCGCCGTAGACCCTCCCTCTAAGAGGCAACCTCGCTTCTGCGAAGCCGTCTTGCACCTGACATCCTTTGCCTTGGAGACGGGAGCCTTTTATATAGTCGTGGTGGAAGCACAAGGAACGTGCCGTGCCCTGTCCTCATCTCTTAGAAACAAGGCCGCGCGCAATGGGACTTTCAGCGTAGCATATGGACGGGGTCATGAAGTCAGTCGAGATTGCAAGTGGACGTGTGCAGGCATAAGGAGAGTGCCCTATCCTTAACTCCTTGAAAGCGTGACGGAGGGAGACCGTCTTTCAAGCGAACCCCTCTCCGGAGGATATATCGAAGCAGTGACAAAAGTGGATGTGGAAGCACAACGCAACGGTTCTATACGAAACTCGGAAAAGAAGGTGGTGTAGAAGGCAGCTTTCCCCCGCGTCTTGGTTCAGGTTTAGGGAAGGGATACTCACTGCGCGTGTGGAAGCCTAGGGAAAGTACCATGGGCTGATGTGTGAAAACCAAGCCTGCGCAGAACGCAACGTTCAGCGCACATCTTGTTTCACGAAGAGAGAAGCCTTTCCAATGTGTGCGTGGAAGCCTAAGGCCAAGTGCCATATATCCTTACCCCCACGGAAAACCGCTGTAGGAAACCCGTCGTTCAACTCACAGATTCCCGGAGGAAGTTTTTCTAAAGTGCGTGTGGAGGCCCAAGGAAAAGTGTGACAGGCTTCGCTCTGAGAAGGAGGTCTGTGTGGAACGCCTCTTTCAGCTCACGGCTTGTTTCTGGCTGAGGGAAGGCTTCTCAAGGGTGTGTACGGAAGCCTAGGCAAAAAGCGCATACACTTCACTCTCCGGGGGGAAAAGGGCAAGCACCCAAAAGCATTGGCGAGAAACCGTCTCTCAACGAACACCTCCTTTCCTGACGAGACAGAAACATGTTCAACTCTGTGTGTGTGTGTGTGTGTGTGTGTGTGTGCGCGCGCGCGCGCGTGAGTGAATAAGGAATGTGCCATGCACTCACCTGGGAAAAGCAAGTCTGCGTATACGGCAACTCTCCACTAACATCTTCAGGTATCCTGGAGAGAGAAGCATTTCCAAAAGTGGGTGTGGAAGCATCATGAATGTGCCGTACGCTTTACAACCGTTCAACACCCAAACTCAACACCCAAAAAACAAATAAGCGAGTCAAGAAATGGGCAGAAGATATGAACAGATATTTCTCCAAAGAAGACACACAAATGGCCAACAGACATATGACAAACTGCTCAACATCACTTGGCATGGGGAAAAAGAAATCCAAATGACAATGAGATACCACTTCACACCAGTCAGAATTGCAAAAATTAACAAGCGAAGAAATAACAAATGTTGGTGAGGAGAAAGGGGAACTCTCTTACACTTCTAAGTGGGAATGAAAACTGGTACAGCCACTTTGGAAAACAATATGGAGGTTCCTCAAGAACTTAAAACAGAGCTCCCTTACAACCCAGCAATTTTATTTACCCCAAAGCTACAAATGTAGTGATCTGAAGGGGCAACTGCACCCCGAATGTTTATAGCGACATTGTCCACAATAGCCAAACCGTGGAAGGAACCAAGACATCCATCGACAGATAAATGGATAAAGAAAACATGGTATATACATATACAAAGGAATATGACTCAGCCATCAGAAAGGATCAATATTTAGCATATCGATGTGGAAGGCACTGGAGGGTATTATGCTGAGCAAAATAAGTCAGTCAGAGAAAAACAATTATTATATGGTTTTACTCATATGTGGAATAGAAGGAACAGCACAGAGGATCATAGGGGAAGGGAGGGAAAATGAATGCGAAGAAACCAGAGAGGAAGAAAATCCATGACAGGTTCCTAACTATTGGAAACAAACTGAGGGTTGCTGGAGGAAAGGTGGGTGGGGAGATGGAGTAACTGTGTGATGGGCATTAAGGAATGCATGTGATGTGATGAACACTGGGTGTTATACACAACTGATGAATTGTGGAACGCTACATTTGAAACTACTGGTGTACTCTCTGTTGGCTAATTCAATTTCAATGTTAAAAAAGTCTATTTTGTCTGATATAAGGATTGCTACTCTGACTTCTTTTGACATCCACTTGTATGATTAATGTTTCTCCACCTCTTAATTTCCATCTGCAGGTGTCTTTAGGTGTGAAATCTTTTATATATATATACAAACTCTGTCGTGCTCTTTTGCTTGGAGCATTTAGTCCATTTACATTCCAACTAATTATCATTAGACATGTATTTATTGATGTTTTGTTACTTGTTTCATAGTTTTTTGTGTAGTTTTTCTCTGATCCTTTCTTCTCTTGCTCTCTCTCTCATGGTTTGCTCGTTTTCTTTAATGATATTCTTGGATTTCTTTCCCTTTATCTTTTGCATGTGTATTAGAGGTTTGGGTTTGTGGTGACCCCCTGGATTATATATAGCCTTTTCAGTCTATATTAAGTTGAATGCTGTTTAAGTTCAAACCCACTGTTGACTCCTCCTCATGTGTTAGGGTATATGTTTTCATATTTTACATACTTTTATTTTGTGAATCCCTTAACTGATTTTTACAGAAATACTTATTTTTACTGCTTCCTTGATTCATTATTGTCATACTCTCACTTACGATTTTTTTCCACTCATAGTGTCCCCTTCAATATTTTTTGTAGTTAATTTAGTGGTCATGAACTCTTTTAGTTTGTGTGGCTAAGAAACTCTTTTTCTCCCCTTCTTTTCTGAAGGATAGGCTTGCTGGATAAATTATTCCTTGCTGCAGATTTTTCTCATTCAGCACTTTGAATATTTAACGCCACTTTCTTCTGTCCTGCATAGTTTCTGCTGAAAACTCAGCTGATAGATTTATGGGCTTTCCCTTGCATGTTAACTGTCTTCTTTTATCTTGCTGCTTTAAATGTTTTTTCTTTATCACTACCTTTTCCCATTTGGATTACTATGTATCTTGATGTGGACCTCCTTAGGTTGATTTTGTGGGAGGGGATCTCTATGCCTTATGGATTTGTATAGGTTTCCTTCACCAGATTAGGTTAAGTTTTCAGCTCTTCTTTGGTCAAATAGATTTTCTGCCCCCCTTTCCCCCTTTTCACCTTCTGGGATCCCTCTCATGTGGGTGTTGTTACACTGGATGGAGTCACTGAATTCCCTAAGTCTCTTCTCATTTTTGCATACTTCTTTTTCCTCTCATTTGTTCCGCTTGATTACTTTCCATTACTGTCTTCTAGTTCATTAATTTGTTCCTCTGCTTCGTCCATCCTGCTAATTATTCTATCTAGTATATTCTTCATTTCATTTCTTGTGTTCCACATCTCTGATTATTTCTTTCATATCTCTTTGTTAAGAGTCTCAATGATGTTCCCCCTTCTGATGTCCTCCCTCTTTTCATTTCCCCAGTGAGTATCTTTATAATTGTTATCTTAAATTTTCTGTCAGGCATGTTCCTTATATCCATTTTGTTTAGGTCTCTTGCTGTGGCTTTGTCCTCTTCTTTCGTTTAGGACATAGTCCTCTGTCTGCTCATTTGGCCTACTTCTCAGAGAATATCTCTCTGTTAGGAAGGTCAGATATATTGCTTGTTCTTGAAAATACGGGGCAGAACATACATTTTTCACTTGGTGATGCTGGTTCTCCTCTGAAGGTAATGCATAGCAACAACAGAGACTGGATCTGGACTGTGTCATTGTGCACAACACATGGGGTGTGCTGTTTTAACAAGATGCATGCGTGTTCTGTGGGTGATGGGGAGACATATTGTTGTCAAGGATTGTGTGGGTCTTATCAGGGAGGGTATCCACAGCACTGGGACTGAAGCAGGTGTGGTAGGTGTGGGGATGGGCCATGGTTTATGCAAGTTAGTGATTGCTAGATTGTGCTTGGTCTTGCAGGTAGGTGTGTGTTTATAATGAGGGGCCGTAGAGGGAAATGGCACCTGCCAGCTCCTTTGTTCCTGGACAAGTCCCTTAGCAAACTCTGAGTTCAGGAACTATGTCTCCCTTGTTTAATCCTCAAGCACCTTTCAACCTGCTTCACCCAAGCTTCTCCACACTCTTTGCTCTGCTTAATCTTTAAGGACAGATCTCAGCTTCCTATCACCTTCTGTGCTCTCTCAGAGCTGAGACAGCTGATTTTTAAAAGTTCCAAGCTTTAAGTCTGCTGGTTGTATACGCTCACAAATGTCATCCCTTCTGATTTTCAAAGCCATAAGCTATGAGGATGTCTCTACGCTTTAGAGGCTCCCCGGTGTAGTAGTTTGTTTCTGGCCCCTCTGTGACTGTGGTTCCCTCCCTCTGGTGGTCAGAAATATGGGGTTTAGATTCCTACAGAGTCCTTGTCCTTCCTACCATCTTTGATGTGATTCCCTCTCTCCATTTAGTTGTATAGTTTTGTGGGGAAATCTGAAGGTCCATTTCTGGGTGACTCTGGTGTGAGTGTTACCTAGTTGTATCTGTGGGATGAGGTGAGTTTAGGGTCCTTCTACTCTGCCATCTTCCCCACAATTCAGTTTATTTTGTCTCATAAAAATATTACGACTCCAACTTTCTTTTCACTTCCATTTGCATGATAAATGGTTTTGTGTCCCATTACTTCCAATCTGCTTTTATTTTTAGGTCTGAAGTGATTCTCTGCTAGGCAGCATAGAGATGGGTCTTGCTTCCTCTTTACAGTCTATGTTTTCTGATTGGGATATTTAGTCCTTTTTTGTTAAAGCAATCATTGAGAAAGTATTTGTATCTCTCTAGTTGACTTCACAAGGAAAAGTGTGACAGGCTTCGCTCTGAGAAGGAGGTCTGCGTGGAACGCCTCTTTCAACTCATGGCTTGTTTCTGGCTGACGGAAGGCTTCTCAAGGGTGTGTACGGAAGCCTAGGGAAAAAGCGGCTACACTTCTCTCTCCGGGGGGAAAAAAGCAAGAACCCAAAAGCATCGGCGAGAAACCGTCTCTCAACGATCACCTTCTTTCCTGACGAGACAGAAACATGTTCAACTCTGTGTGTGTGTGTGTGTGTGTGTGTGTGTGTGTGTGAGTGTGTGTGTGTTAGGGCCCGCGCGCGCGCGCGTGCGTGAGTGAATAAGGAGAGTGCCATGTACTGACCTGGGAAAAGCAAGTCTGCGTCTACGGCGACTCGCCACTAGCATCTTCAGGTATCCTGGAGAGAGAAGCATTTCCAAAAGTGGGTGTGGAAGCATCATGAAAGTGCCGTACGCTTTACTACCTTTCCCTGGACCTAACTCCGAGAAACGTCCTCCCTGACGATAGAAAAGAGCTGAGCCATCTCAAGGCTGCGTGTGATCGCACAGGGACCGTTCCCTGGACCTAACTCCGAGAAACGCGTCGGGGTACAAGGCAGCTTTCAACGGACGTCTTCTTTCGTGAGCCCAGAAGCGTTTGCATATGTAGGCGTGGAAGCGTCAGCAGAGCGCCGTAGACCCTCCCTCTAAGAGGCAACCTCGCTTCTGCGAAGCCGTCTTGCACCTGACATCCTTTGCCTTGGAGACGGGAGCCTTTTATATAGTCGTGGTGGAAGCACAAGGAACGTGCCGTGCCCTGTCCTCATCTCTTAGAAACAAGGCCGCGCGCAATGGGACTTTCAGCGTAGCATATGGACGGGGTCATGAAGTCAGTCGAGATTGCAAGTGGACGTGTGCAGGCATAAGGAGAGTGCCCTATCCTTAACTCCTTGAAAGCGTGACGGAGGGAGACCGTCTTTCAAGCGAACCCCTCTCCGGAGGATATATCGAAGCAGTGACAAAAGTGGATGTGGAAGCACAACGCAACGGTTCTATACGAAACTCGGAAAAGAAGGTGGTGTAGAAGGCAGCTTTCCCCCGCGTCTTGGTTCAGGTTTAGGGAAGGGATACTCACTGCGCGTGTGGAAGCCTAGGGAAAGTACCATGGGCTGATGTGTGAAAACCAAGCCTGCGCAGAACGCAACGTTCAGCGCACATCTTGTTTCACGAAGAGAGAAGCCTTTCCAATGTGTGCGTGGAAGCCTAAGGCCAAGTGCCATATATCCTTACCCCCACGGAAAACCGCTGTAGGAAACCCGTCGTTCAACTCACAGATTCCCGGAGGAAGTTTTTCTAAAGTGCGTGTGGAGGCCCAAGGAAAAGTGTGACAGGCTTCGCTCTGAGAAGGAGGTCTGTGTGGAACGCCTCTTTCAGCTCACGGCTTGTTTCTGGCTGAGGGAAGGCTTCTCAAGGGTGTGTACGGAAGCCTAGGCAAAAAGCGCATACACTTCACTCTCCGGGGGGAAAAGGGCAAGCACCCAAAAGCATTGGCGAGAAACCGTCTCTCAACGAACACCTCCTTTCCTGACGAGACAGAAACATGTTCAACTCTGTGTGTGTGTGTGTGTGTGTGTGTGTGTGTGTGTGTGTGAGGGCACGCGCGCGCGCGCGTGCGTGAGTGAATAAGGAGAGTGCCATGTACTGACCTGGGAAAAGCAAGTCTGCGTCTACGGCGACTCGCCACTAGCATCTTCAGGTATCCTGGAGAGAGAAGCATTTCCAAAAGTGGGTGTGGAAGCATCATGAAAGTGCCGTACGCTTTACTACCTTTCCCTGGACCTAACTCCGAGAAACGTCCTCCCTGACGATAGAAAAGAGCTGAGCCATCTCAAGGCTGCGTGTGATCGCACAGGGACAGTTCCCTGGACCTAACTCCGAGAAACGCGTCGGGGTACAAGGCAGCTTTCAACGGACGTCTTCTTTCGTGAGCCCAGAAGCGTTTGCATATGTAGGCGTGGAAGCGTCAGCAGAGCGCCGTAGACCCTCCCTCTAAGAGGCAACCTCGCTTCTGCGAAGCCGTCTTGCACCTGACATCCTTTGCCTTGGAGACGGGAGCCTTTTATATAGTCGTGGTGGAAGCACAAGGAACGTGCCGTGCCCTGTCCTCATCTCTTAGAAACAAGGCCGCGCGCAATGGGACTTTCAGCGTAGCATATGGACGGGGTCATGAAGTCAGTCGAGATTGCAAGTGGACGTGTGCAGGCATAAGGAGAGTGCCCTATCCTTAACTCCTTGAAAGCGTGACGGAGGGAGACCGTCTTTCAAGCGAACCCATCTCCGGAGGATATATCGAAGCAGTGACAAAAGTGGATGTGGAAGCACAACGCAACGGTTCTATACGAAACTCGGAAAAGAAGGTGGTGTAGAAGGCAGCTTTCCCCCGCGTCTTGGTTCCGGTTTAGGGAAGGGATACTCACTGCGCGTGTGGAAGCCTAGGGAAAGTACCATGGGCTGATGTGTGAAAACCAAGCCTGCGCAGAACGCAACGTTCAGCGCACATCTTGTTTCACGAAGAGAGAAGCCTTTCCAATGTGTGCGTGGAAGCCTAAGGCCAAGTGCCATATATCCTTACCCCCACGGAAAACCGCTGTAGGAAACCCGTCGTTCAACTCACAGATTCCCGGAGGAAGTTTTTCTAAAGTGCGTGTGGAGGCCCAAGGAAAAGTGTGACAGGCTTCGCTCTGAGAAGGAGGTCTGTGTGGAACGCCTCTTTCAGCTCACGGCTTGTTTCTGGCTGAGGGAAGGCTTCTCAAGGGTGTGTACGGAAGCCTAGGCAAAAAGCGCATACACTTCACTCTCCGGGGGGAAAAGGGCAAGCACCCAAAAGCATTGGCGAGAAACCGTCTCTCAACGAACACCTCCTTTCCTGACGAGACAGAAACATGTTCAACTCTGTGTGTGTGTGTGTGTGTGTGTGTGTGTGTGTGCGCGCGCGCGCGCGTGAGTGAATAAGGAATGTGCCATGCACTCACCTGGGAAAAGCAAGTCTGCGTATACGGCAACTCTCCACTAACATCTTCAGGTATCCTGGAGAGAGAAGCATTTCCAAAAGTGGGTGTGGAAGCATCATGAATGTGCCGTACGCTTTACAACCGTTCAACACCCAAACTCAACACCCAAAAAACAAATAAGCGAGTCAAGAAATGGGCAGAAGATATGAACAGATATTTCTCCAAAGAAGACACACAAATGGCCAACAGACATATGACAAACTGCTCAACATCACTTGGCATGGGGAAAAAGAAATCCAAATGACAATGAGATACCACTTCACACCAGTCAGAATTGCAAAAATTAACAAGCGAAGAAATAACAAATGTTGGTGAGGAGAAAGGGGAACTCTCTTACACTTCTAAGTGGGAATGAAAACTGGTACAGCCACTTTGGAAAACAATATGGAGGTTCCTCAAGAACTTAAAAGAGAGCTCCCTTACAACCCAGCAATTTTACTTACCCCAAAGCTACAAATGTAGTGATCTGAAGGGGCAACTGCACCCCGAATGTTTATAGCGACATTGTCCACAATAGCCAAACCGTGGAAGGAACCAAGACATCCATCGACAGATAAATGGATAAAGAAAACATGGTATATACATATACAAAGGAATATGACTCAGCCATCAGAAAGGATCAATATTTAGCATATCGATGTGGAAGGCACTGGAGGGTATTATGCTGAGCAAAATAAGTCAGTCAGAGAAAAACAATTATTATATGGTTTTACTCATATGTGGAATAGAAGGAACAGCACAGAGGATCATAGGGGAAGGGAGGGAAAATGAATGCGAAGAAACCAGAGAGGAAGAAAATCCATGACAGGTTCCTAACTATTGGAAACAAACTGAGGGTTGCTGGAGGAAAGGTGGGTGGGGAGATGGAGTAACTGTGTGATGGGCATTAAGGAATGCATGTGATGTGATGAACACTGGGTGTTATACACAACTGATGAATTGTGGAACGCTACATTTGAAACTACTGGTGTACTCTCTGTTGGCTAATTCAATTTCAATGTTAAAAAAGTCTATTTTGTCTGATATAAGGATTGCTACTCTGACTTCTTTTGACATCCACTTGTATGATTAATGTTTCTCCACCTCTTAATTTCCATCTGCAGGTGTCTTTAGGTGTGAAATCTTTTATATATATATACAAACTCTGTCGTGCTCTTTTGCTTGGAGCATTTAGTCCATTTACATTCCAACTAATTATCATTAGACATGTATTTATTGATGTTTTGTTACTTGTTTCATAGTTTTTTGTGTAGTTTTTCTCTGATCCTTTCTTCTCTTGCTCTCTCTCTCATGGTTTGCTCGTTTTCTTTAATGATATTCTTGGATTTCTTTCCCTTTATCTTTTGCATGTGTATTAGAGGTTTGGGTTTGTGGTGACCCCCTGGATTATATATAGCCTTTTCAGTCTATATTAAGTTGAATGCTGTTTAAGTTCAAACCCACTGTTGACTCCTCCTCATGTGTTAGGGTATATGTTTTCATATTTTACATACTTTTATTTTGTGAATCCCTTAACTGATTTTTACAGAAATACTTATTTTTACTGCTTCCTTGATTCATTATTGTCATACTCTCACTTACGATTTTTTTCCACTCATAGTGTCCCCTTCAATATTTTTTGTAGTTAATTTAGTGGTCATGAACTCTTTTAGTTTGTGTGGCTAAGAAACTCTTTTTCTCCCCTTCTTTTCTGAAGGATAGGCTTGCTGGATAAATTATTCCTTGCTGCAGATTTTTCTCATTCAGCACTTTGAATATTTAACGCCACTTTCTTCTGTCCTGCATAGTTTCTGCTGAAAACTCAGCTGATAGATTTATGGGCTTTCCCTTGCATGTTAACTGTCTTCTTTTATCTTGCTGCTTTAAATGTTTTTTCTTTATCACTACCTTTTCCCATTTGGATTACTATGTATCTTGATGTGGACCTCCTTAGGTTGATTTTGTGGGAGGGGATCTCTATGCCTTATGGATTTGTATAGGTTTCCTTCACCAGATTAGGTTAAGTTTTCAGCTCTTCTTTGGTCAAATAGATTTTCTGCCCCCTTTTCCCCCTTTTCACCTTCTGGGATCCCTCTCATGTGGGTGTGGTTACACTGGATGGAGTCACTGAATTCCCTATGTCTCTTCTCATTTTTGCATACTTCTTTTTCCTCTCATTTGTTCCGCTTGATTACTTTCCATTACTGTCTTCTAGTTCATTAATTTGTTCCTCTGCTTCGTCCATCCTGCTAATTATTCTATCTAGTATATTCTTCATTTCATTTCTTGTGTTCCACATCTCTGATTATTTCTTTCATATCTCTTTGTTAAGAGTCTCAATGATGTTCCCCCTTCTGATGTCCTCCCTCTTTTCATTTCCCCAGTGAGTATCTTTATAATTGTTATCTTAAATTTTCTGTCAGGCATGTTCCTTATATCCATTTTGTTTAGGTCTCTTGCTGTGGCTTTGTCCTCTTCTTTCGTTTAGGACATAGTCCTCTGTCTGCTCATTTGGCCTACTTCTCAGAGAATATCTCTCTGTTAGGAAGGTCAGATATATTGCTTGTTCTTGAAAATACGGGGCAGAACATACATTTTTCACTTGGTGATGCTGGTTCTCCTCTGAAGGTAATGCATAGCAACAACAGAGACTGGATCTGGACTGTGTCATTGTGCACAACACATGGGGTGTGCTGTTTTAACAAGATGCATGCGTGTTCTGTGGGTGATGGGGAGACATATTGTTGTCAAGGATTGTGTGGGTCTTATCAGGGAGGGTATCCACAGCACTGGGACTGAAGCAGGTGTGGTAGGTGTGGGGATGGGCCATGGTTTATGCAAGTTAGTGATTGCTAGATTGTGCTTGGTCTTGCAGGTAGGTGTGTGTTTATAATGAGGGGCCGTAGAGGGAAATGGCACCTGCCAGCTCCTTTGTTCCTGGACAAGTCCCTTAGCAAACTCTGAGTTCAGGAACTATGTCTCCCTTGTTTAATCCTCAAGCACCTTTCAACCTGCTTCACCCAAGCTTCTCCACACTCTTTGCTCTGCTTAATCTTTAAGGACAGATCTCAGCTTCCTATCACCTTCTGTGCTCTCTCAGAGCTGAGACAGCTGATTTTTAAAAGTTCCAAGCTTTAAGTCTGCTGGTTGTATACGCTCACAAATGTCATCCCTTCTGATTTTCAAAGCCATAAGCTATGAGGATGTCTCTACGCTTTAGAGGCTCCCCGGTGTAGTAGTTTGTTTCTGGCCCCTCTGTGACTGTGGTTCCCTCCCTCTGGTGGTCAGAAATATGGGCTTTAGATTCCTACAGAGTCCTTGTCCTTCCTACCATCTTTGATGTGATTCCCTCTCTCCATTTAGTTGTATAGTTTTGTGGGGAAATCTGAAGGTCCATTTCTGGGTGACTCTGGTGTGAGTGTTACCTAGTTGTATCTGTGGGATGAGGTGAGTTTAGGGTCCTTCTATTCTGCCATCTTCCCCACAATTCAGTTTATTTTGTCTCATAAAAATATTACGACTCCAACTTTCTTTTCACTTCCATTTGCATGATAAATGGTTTTGTGTCCCATTACTTCCAATCTGCTTTTATTTTTAGGTCTGAAGTGATTCTCTGCTAGGCAGCATAGAGATGGGTCTTGCTTCCTCTTTACAGTCTATGTTTTCTGATTGGGATATTTAGTCCTTTTTTGTTAAAGCAATCATTGAGAAAGTATTTGTATCTCTCTAGTTGACTTCACAAGGAAAAGTGTGACAGGCTTCGCTCTGAGAAGGAGGTCTGCGTGGAACGCCTCTTTCAACTCATGGCTTGTTTCTGGCTGACGGAAGGCTTCTCAAGGGTGTGTACGGAAGCCTAGGGAAAAAGCGGCTACACTTCTCTCTCCGGGGGGAAAAAAGCAAGAACCCAAAAGCATCGGCGAGAAACCGTCTCTCAACGATCACCTTCTTTCCTGACGAGACAGAAACATGTTCAACTCTGTGTGTGTGTGTGTGTGTGTGTGTGTGTGTGTGTGTGAGGGCACGCGCGCGCGCGCGTGCATGAGTGAATAAGGAGAGTGCCATGTACTGACCTGGGAAAAGCAAGTCTGCGTCTACGGCGACTCGCCACTAGCATCTTCAGGTATCCTGGAGAGAGAAGCATTTCCAAAAGTGGGTGTGGAAGCATCATGAAAGTGCCGTACGCTTTACTACCTTTCCCTGGACCTAACTCCGAGAAACGTCCTCCCTGACGATAGAAAAGAGCTGAGCCATCTCAAGGCTGCGTGTGATCGCACAGGGACCGTTCCCTGGACCTAACTCCGAGAAACGCGTCGGGGTACAAGGCAGCTTTCAACGGACGTCTTCTTTCGTGAGCCCAGAAGCGTTTGCATATGTAGGCGTGGAAGCGTCAGCAGAGCGCCGTAGACCCTCCCTCTAAGAGGCAACCTCGCTTCTGCGAAGCCGTCTTGCACCTGACATCCTTTGCCTTGGAGACGGGAGCCTTTTATATAGTCGTGGTGGAAGCACAAGGAACGTGCCGTGCCCTGTCCTCATCTCTTAGAAACAAGGCCGCGCGCAATGGGACTTTCAGCGTAGCATATGGACGGGGTCATGAAGTCAGTCGAGATTGCAAGTGGACGTGTGCAGGCATAAGGAGAGTGCCCTATCCTTAACTCCTTGAAAGCGTGACGGAGGGAGACCGTCTTTCAAGCGAACCCCTCTCCGGAGGATATATCGAAGCAGTGACAAAAGTGGATGTGGAAGCACAACGCAACGGTTCTATACGAAACTCGGAAAAGAAGGTGGTGTAGAAGGCAGCTTTCCCCCGCGTCTTGGTTCAGGTTTAGGGAAGGGATACTCACTGCGCGTGTGGAAGCCTAGGGAAAGTACCATGGGCTGATGTGTGAAAACCAAGCCTGCGCAGAACGCAACGTTCAGCGCACATCTTGTTTCACGAAGAGAGAAGCCTTTCCAATGTGTGCGTGGAAGCCTAAGGCCAAGTGCCATATATCCTTACCCCCACGGAAAACCGCTGTAGGAAACCCGTCGTTCAACTCACAGATTCCCGGAGGAAGTTTTTCTAAAGTGCGTGTGGAGGCCCAAGGAAAAGTGTGACAGGCTTCGCTCTGAGAAGGAGGTCTGTGTGGAACGCCTCTTTCAGCTCACGGCTTGTTTCTGGCTGAGGGAAGGCTTCTCAAGGGTGTGTACGGAAGCCTAGGCAAAAAGCGCATACACTTCACTCTCCGGGGGGAAAAGGGCAAGCACCCAAAAGCATTGGCGAGAAACCGTCTCTCAACGAACACCTCCTTTCCTGACGAGACAGAAACATGTTCAACTCTGTGTGTGTGTGTGTGTGTGTGTGCGCGCGCGCGCGCGTGAGTGAATAAGGAATGTGCCATGCACTCACCTGGGAAAAGCAAGTCTGCGTATACGGCAACTCTCCACTAACATCTTCAGGTATCCTGGAGAGAGAAGCATTTCCAAAAGTGGGTGTGGAAGCATCATGAATGTGCCGTACGCTTTACAACCGTTCAACACCCAAACTCAACACCCAAAAAACAAATAAGCGAGTCAAGAAATGGGCAGAAGATATGAACAGATATTTCTCCAAAGAAGACACACAAATGGCCAACAGACATATGACAAACTGCTCAACATCACTTGGCATGGGGAAAAAGAAATCCAAATGACAATGAGATACCACTTCACACCAGTCAGAATTGCAAAAATTAACAAGCGAAGAAATAACAAATGTTGGTGAGGAGAAAGGGGAACTCTCTTACACTTCTAAGTGGGAATGAAAACTGGTACAGCCACTTTGGAAAACAATATGGAGGTTCCTCAAGAACTTAAAACAGAGCTCCCTTACAACCCAGCAATTTTATTTACCCCAAAGCTACAAATGTAGTGATCTGAAGGGGCAACTGCACCCCGAATGTTTATAGCGACATTGTCCACAATAGCCAAACCGTGGAAGGAACCAAGACATCCATCGACAGATAAATGGATAAAGAAAACATGGTATATACATATACAAAGGAATATGACTCAGCCATCAGAAAGGATCAATATTTAGCATATCGATGTGGAAGGCACTGGAGGGTATTATGCTGAGCAAAATAAGTCAGTCAGAGAAAAACAATTATTATATGGTTTTACTCATATGTGGAATAGAAGGAACAGCACAGAGGATCATAGGGGAAGGGAGGGAAAATGAATGCGAAGAAACCAGAGAGGAAGAAAATCCATGACAGGTTCCTAACTATTGGAAACAAACTGAGGGTTGCTGGAGGAAAGGTGGGTGGGGAGATGGAGTAACTGTGTGATGGGCATTAAGGAATGCATGTGATGTGATGAACACTGGGTGTTATACACAACTGATGAATTGTGGAACGCTACATTTGAAACTACTGGTGTACTCTCTGTTGGCTAATTCAATTTCAATGTTAAAAAAGTCTATTTTGTCTGATATAAGGATTGCTACTCTGACTTCTTTTGACATCCACTTGTATGATTAATGTTTCTCCACCTCTTAATTTCCATCTGCAGGTGTCTTTAGGTGTGAAATCTTTTATATATATATACAAACTCTGTCATGCTCTTTTGCTTGGAGCATTTAGTCCATTTACATTCAAACTAATTATCATTAGACATGTATTTATTGATGTTTTGTTACTTGTTTCATAGTTTTTTGTGTAGTTTTTCTCTGATCCTTTCTTCTCTTGCTCTCTCTCTCATGGTTTGCTCGTTTTCTTTAATGATATTCTTGGATTTCTTTCCCTTTATCTTTTGCATGTGTATTAGAGGTTTGGGTTTGTGGTGACCCCCTGGATTATATATAGCCTTTTCAGTCTATATTAAGTTGAATGCTGTTTAAGTTCAAACCCACTGTTGACTCCTCCTCATGTGTTAGGGTATATGTTTTCATATTTTACATACTTTTATTTTGTGAATCCCTTAACTGATTTTTACAGAAATACTTATTTTTACTGCTTCCTTGATTCATTATTGTCATACTCTCACTTACGATTTTTTTCCACTCATAGTGTCCCCTTCAATATTTTTTGTAGTTAATTTAGTGGTCATGAACTCTTTTAGTTTGTGTGGCTAAGAAACTCTTTTTCTCCCCTTCTTTTCTGAAGGATAGGCTTGCTGGATAAATTATTCCTTGCTGCAGATTTTTCTCATTCAGCACTTTGAATATTTAACGCCACTTTCTTCTGTCCTGCATAGTTTCTGCTGAAAACTCAGCTGATAGATTTATGGGCTTTCCCTTGCATGTTAACTGTCTTCTTTTATCTTGCTGCTTTAAATGTTTTTTCTTTATCACTACCTTTTCCCATTTGGATTACTATGTATCTTGATGTGGACCTCCTTAGGTTGATTTTGTGGGAGGGGATCTCTATGCCTTATGGATTTGTATAGGTTTCCTTCACCAGATTAGGTTAAGTTTTCAGCTCTTCTTTGGTCAAATAGATTTTCTGCCCCCTTTTCCCCCTTTTCACCTTCTGGGATCCCTCTCATGTGGGTGTTGTTACACTGGATGGAGTCACTGAATTCCCTATGTCTCTTCTCATTTTTGCATACTTCTTTTTCCTCTCATTTGTTCCGCTTGATTACTTTCCATTACTGTCTTCTAGTTCATTAATTTGTTCCTCTGCTTCGTCCATCCTGCTAATTATTCTATCTAGTATATTCTTCATTTCATTTCTTGTGTTCCACATCTCTGATTATTTCTTTCATATCTCTTTGTTAAGAGTCTCAATGATGTTCCCCCTTCTGATGTCCTCCCTCTTTTCATTTCCCCAGTGAGTATCTTTATAATTGTTATCTTAAATTTTCTGTCAGGCATGTTCCTTATATCCATTTTGTTTAGGTCTCTTGCTGTGGCTTTGTCCTCTTCTTTCGTTTAGGACATAGTCCTCTGTCTGCTCATTTGGCCTACTTCTCAGAGAATATCTCTCTGTTAGGAAGGTCAGATATATTGCTTGTTCTTGAAAATACGGGGCAGAACATACATTTTTCACTTGGTGATGCTGGTTCTCCTCTGAAGGTAATGCATAGCAACAACAGAGACTGGATCTGGACTGTGTCATTGTGCACAACACATGGGGTGTGCTGTTTTAACAAGATGCATGCGTGTTCTGTGGGTGATGGGGAGACATATTGTTGTCAAGGATTGTGTGGGTCTTATCAGGGAGGGTATCCACAGCACTGGGACTGAAGCAGGTGTGGTAGGTGTGGGGATGGGCCATGGTTTATGCAAGTTAGTGATTGCTAGATTGTGCTTGGTCTTGCAGGTAGGTGTGTGTTTATAATGAGGGGCCGTAGAGGGAAATGGCACCTGCCAGCTCCTTTGTTCCTGGACAAGTCCCTTAGCAAACTCTGAGTTCAGGAACTATGTCTCCCTTGTTTAATCCTCAAGCACCTTTCAACCTGCTTCACCCAAGCTTCTCCACACTCTTTGCTCTGCTTAATCTTTAAGGACAGATCTCAGCTTCCTATCACCTTCTGTGCTCTCTCAGAGCTGAGACAGCTGATTTTTAAAAGTTCCAAGCTTTAAGTCTGCTGGTTGTATACGCTCACAAATGTCATCCCTTCTGATTTTCAAAGCCATAAGCTATGAGGATGTCTCTACGCTTTAGAGGCTCCCCGGTGTAGTAGTTTGTTTCTGGCCCCTCTGTGACTGTGGTTCCCTCCCTCTGGTGGTCAGAAATATGGGGTTTAGATTCCTACAGAGTCCTTGTCCTTCCTACCATCTTTGATGTGATTCCCTCTCTCCATTTAGTTGTATAGTTTTGTGGGGAAATCTGAAGGTCCATTTCTGGGTGACTCTGGTGTGAGTGTTACCTAGTTGTATCTGTGGGATGAGGTGAGTTTAGGGTCCTTCTACTCTGCCATCTTCCCCACAATTCAGTTTATTTTGTCTCATAAAAATATTACGACTCCAACTTTCTTTTCACTTCCATTTGCATGATAAATGGTTTTGTGTCCCATTACTTCCAATCTGCTTTTATTTTTAGGTCTGAAGTGATTCTCTGCTAGGCAGCATAGAGATGGGTCTTGCTTCCTCTTTACAGTCTATGTTTTCTGATTGGGATATTTAGTCCTTTTTTGTTAAAGCAATCATTGAGAAAGTATTTGTATCTCTCTAGTTGACTTCACAAGGAAAAGTGTGACAGGCTTCGCTCTGAGAAGGAGGTCTGCGTGGAACGCCTCTTTCAACTCATGGCTTGTTTCTGGCTGACGGAAGGCTTCTCAAGGGTGTGTACGGAAGCCTAGGGAAAAAGCGGCTACACTTCTCTCTCCGGGGGGAAAAAAGCAAGAACCCAAAAGCATCGGCGAGAAACCGTCTCTCAACGATCACCTTCTTTCCTGACGAGACAGAAACATGTTCAACTCTGTGTGTGTGTGTGTGTGTGTGTGTGTGTGTGTGTGTGTGTGTGAGGGCACGCGCGCGCGCGCGTGCGTGAGTGAATAAGGAGAGTGCCATGTACTGACCTGGGAAAAGCAAGTCTGCGTCTACGGCGACTCGCCACTAGCATCTTCAGGTATCCTGGAGAGAGAAGCATTTCCAAAAGTGGGTGTGGAAGCATCATGAAAGTGCCGTACGCTTTACTACCTTTCCCTGGACCTAACTCCGAGAAACGTCCTCCCTGACGATAGAAAAGAGCTGAGCCATCTCAAGGCTGCGTGTGATCGCACAGGGACAGTTCCCTGGACCTAACTCCGAGAAACGCGTCGGGGTACAAGGCAGCTTTCAACGGACGTCTTCTTTCGTGAGCCCAGAAGCGTTTGCATATGTAGGCGTGGAAGCGTCAGCAGAGCGCCGTAGACCCTCCCTCTAAGAGGCAACCTCGCTTCTGCGAAGCCGTCTTGCACCTGACATCCTTTGCCTTGGAGACGGGAGCCTTTTATATAGTCGTGGTGGAAGCACAAGGAACGTGCCGTGCCCTGTCCTCATCTCTTAGAAACAAGGCCGCGCGCAATGGGACTTTCAGCGTAGCATATGGACGGGGTCATGAAGTCAGTCGAGATTGCAAGTGGACGTGTGCAGGCATAAGGAGAGTGCCCTATCCTTAACTCCTTGAAAGCGTGACGGAGGGAGACCGTCTTTCAAGCGAACCCCTCCCGGAGGATATATCGAAGCAGTGACAAAAGTGGATGTGGAAGCACAACGCAACGGTTTTATACGAAACTCGGAAAAGAAGGTGGTGTAGAAGGCAGCTTTCCCCCGCGTCTTGGTTCCGGTTTAGGGAAGGGATACTCACTGCGCGTGTGGAAGCCTAGGGAAAGTACCATGGGCTGATGTGTGAAAACCAAGCCTGCGCAGAACGCAACGTTCAGCGCACATCTTGTTTCACGAAGAGAGAAGCCTTTCCAATGTGTGCGTGGAAGCCTAAGGCCAAGTGCCATATATCCTTACCCCCACGGAAAACCGCTGTAGGAAACCCGTCGTTCAACTCACAGATTCCCGGAGGAAGTTTTTCTAAAGTGCGTGTGGAGGCCCAAGGAAAAGTGTGACAGGCTTCGCTCTGAGAAGGAGGTCTGTGTGGAACGCCTCTTTCAGCTCACGGCTTGTTTCTGGCTGAGGGAAGGCTTCTCAAGGGTGTGTACGGAAGCCTAGGCAAAAAGCGCATACACTTCACTCTCCGGGGGGAAAAGGGCAAGCACCCAAAAGCATTGGCGAGAAACCGTCTCTCAACGAACACCTCCTTTCCTGACGAGACAGAAACATGTTCAACTCTGTGTGTGTGTGTGTGTGTGTGTGTGTGTGTGCGCGCGCGCGCGCGTGAGTGAATAAGGAATGTGCCATGCACTCACCTGGGAAAAGCAAGTCTGCGTATACGGCAACTCTCCACTAACATCTTCAGGTATCCTGGAGAGAGAAGCATTTCCAAAAGTGGGTGTGGAAGCATCATGAATGTGCCGTACGCTTTACAACCGTTCAACACCCAAACTCAACACCCAAAAAACAAATAAGCGAGTCAAGAAATGGGCAGAAGATATGAACAGATATTTCTCCAAAGAAGACACACAAATGGCCAACAGACATATGACAAACTGCTCAACATCACTTGGCATGGGGAAAAAGAAATCCAAATGACAATGAGATACCACTTCACACCAGTCAGAATTGCAAAAATTAACAAGCGAAGAAATAACAAATGTTGGTGAGGAGAAAGGGGAACTCTCTTACACTTCTAAGTGGGAATGAAAACTGGTACAGCCACTTTGGAAAACAATATGGAGGTTCCTCAAGAACTTAAAAGAGAGCTCCCTTACAACCCAGCAATTTTACTTACCCCAAAGCTACAAATGTAGTGATCTGAAGGGGCAACTGCACCCCGAATGTTTATAGCGACATTGTCCACAATAGCCAAACCGTGGAAGGAACCAAGACATCCATCGACAGATAAATGGATAAAGAAAACATGGTATATACATATACAAAGGAATATGACTCAGCCATCAGAAAGGATCAATATTTAGCATATCGATGTGGAAGGCACTGGAGGGTATTATGCTGAGCAAAATAAGTCAGTCAGAGAAAAACAATTATTATATGGTTTTACTCATATGTGGAATAGAAGGAACAGCACAGAGGATCATAGGGGAAGGGAGGGAAAATGAATGCGAAGAAACCAGAGAGGAAGAAAATCCATGACAGGTTCCTAACTATTGGAAACAAACTGAGGGTTGCTGGAGGAAAGGTGGGTGGGGAGATGGAGTAACTGTGTGATGGGCATTAAGGAATGCATGTGATGTGATGAACACTGGGTGTTATACACAACTGATGAATTGTGGAACGCTACATTTGAAACTACTGGTGTACTCTCTGTTGGCTAATTCAATTTCAATGTTAAAAAAGTCTATTTTGTCTGATATAAGGATTGCTACTCTGACTTCTTTTGACATCCACTTGTATGATTAATGTTTCTCCACCTCTTAATTTCCATCTGCAGGTGTCTTTAGGTGTGAAATCTTTTATATATATATACAAACTCTGTCGTGCTCTTTTGCTTGGAGCATTTAGTCCATTTACATTCAAACTAATTATCATTAGACATGTATTTATTGATGTTTTGTTACTTGTTTCATAGTTTTTTGTGTAGTTTTTCTCTGATCCTTTCTTCTCTTGCTCTCTCTCTCATGGTTTGCTCGTTTTCTTTAATGATATTCTTGGATTTCTTTCCCTTTATCTTTTGCATGTGTATTAGAGGTTTGGGTTTGTGGTGACCCCCTGGATTATATATAGCCTTTTCAGTCTATATTAAGTTGAATGCTGTTTAAGTTCAAACCCACTGTTGACTCCTCCTCATGTGTTAGGGTATATGTTTTCATATTTTACATACTTTTATTTTGTGAATCCCTTAACTGATTTTTACAGAAATACTTATTTTTACTGCTTCCTTGATTCATTATTGTCATACTCTCACTTACGATTTTTTTCCACTCATAGTGTCCCCTTCAATATTTTTTGTAGTTAATTTAGTGGTCATGAACTCTTTTAGTTTGTGTGGCTAAGAAACTCTTTTTCTCCCCTTCTTTTCTGAAGGATAGGCTTGCTGGATAAATTATTCCTTGCTGCAGATTTTTCTCATTCAGCACTTTGAATATTTAACGCCACTTTCTTCTGTCCTGCATAGTTTCTGCTGAAAACTCAGCTGATAGATTTATGGGCTTTCCCTTGCATGTTAACTGTCTTCTTTTATCTTGCTGCTTTAAATGTTTTTTCTTTATCACTACCTTTTCCCATTTGGATTACTATGTATCTTGATGTGGACCTCCTTAGGTTGATTTTGTGGGAGGGGATCTCTATGCCTTATGGATTTGTATAGGTTTCCTTCACCAGATTAGGTTAAGTTTTCAGCTCTTCTTTGGTCAAATAGATTTTCTGCCCCCTTTTCCCCCTTTTCACCTTCTGGGATCCCTCTCATGTGGGTGTGGTTACACTGGATGGAGTCACTGAATTCCCTATGTCTCTTCTCATTTTTGCATACTTCTTTTTCCTCTCATTTGTTCCGCTTGATTACTTTCCATTACTGTCTTCTAGTTCATTAATTTGTTCCTCTGCTTCGTCCATCCTGCTAATTATTCTATCTAGTATATTCTTCATTTCATTTCTTGTGTTCCACATCTCTGATTATTTCTTTCATATCTCTTTGTTAAGAGTCTCAATGATGTTCCCCCTTCTGATGTCCTCCCTCTTTTCATTTCCCCAGTGAGTATCTTTATAATTGTTATCTTAAATTTTCTGTCAGGCATGTTCCTTATATCCATTTTGTTTAGGTCTCTTGCTGTGGCTTTGTCCTCTTCTTTCGTTTAGGACATAGTCCTCTGTCTGCTCATTTGGCCTACTTCTCAGAGAATATCTCTCTGTTAGGAAGGTCAGATATATTGCTTGTTCTTGAAAATACGGGGCAGAACATACATTTTTCACTTGGTGATGCTGGTTCTCCTCTGAAGGTAATGCATAGCAACAACAGAGACTGGATCTGGACTGTGTCATTGTGCACAACACATGGGGTGTGCTGTTTTAACAAGATGCATGCGTGTTCTGTGGGTGATGGGGAGACATATTGTTGTCAAGGATTGTGTGGGTCTTATCAGGGAGGGTATCCACAGCACTGGGACTGAAGCAGGTGTGGTAGGTGTGGGGATGGGCCATGGTTTATGCAAGTTAGTGATTGCTAGATTGTGCTTGGTCTTGCAGGTAGGTGTGTGTTTATAATGAGGGGCCGTAGAGGGAAATGGCACCTGCCAGCTCCTTTGTTCCTGGACAAGTCCCTTAGCAAACTCTGAGTTCAGGAACTATGTCTCCCTTGTTTAATCCTCAAGCACCTTTCAACCTGCTTCACCCAAGCTTCTCCACACTCTTTGCTCTGCTTAATCTTTAAGGACAGATCTCAGCTTCCTATCACCTTCTGTGCTCTCTCAGAGCTGAGACAGCTGATTTTTAAAAGTTCCAAGCTTTAAGTCTGCTGGTTGTATACGCTCACAAATGTCATCCCTTCTGATTTTCAAAGCCATAAGCTATGAGGATGTCTCTACGCTTTAGAGGCTCCCCGGTGTAGTAGTTTGTTTCTGGCCCCTCTGTGACTGTGGTTCCCTCCCTCTGGTGGTCAGAAATATGGGCTTTAGATTCCTACAGAGTCCTTGTCCTTCCTACCATCTTTGATGTGATTCCCTCTCTCCATTTAGTTGTATAGTTTTGTGGGGAAATCTGAAGGTCCATTTCTGGGTGACTCTGGTGTGAGTGTTACCTAGTTGTATCTGTGGGATGAGGTGAGTTTAGGGTCCTTCTACTCTGCCATCTTCCCCACAATTCAGTTTATTTTGTCTCATAAAAATATTACGACTCCAACTTTCTTTTCACTTCCATTTGCATGATAAATGGTTTTGTGTCCCATTACTTCCAATCTGCTTTTATTTTTAGGTCTGAAGTGATTCTCTGCTAGGCAGCATAGAGATGGGTCTTGCTTCCTCTTTACAGTCTATGTTTTCTGATTGGGATATTTAGTCCTTTTTTGTTAAAGCAATCATTGAGAAAGTATTTGTATCTCTCTAGTTGACTTCACAAGGAAAAGTGTGACAGGCTTCGCTCTGAGAAGGAGGTCTGCGTGGAACGCCTCTTTCAACTCATGGCTTGTTTCTGGCTGACGGAAGGCTTCTCAAGGGTGTGTACGGAAGCCTAGGGAAAAAGCGGCTACACTTCTCTCTCCGGGGGGAAAAAAGCAAGAACCCAAAAGCATCGGCGAGAAACCGTCTCTCAACGATCACCTTCTTTCCTGACGAGACAGAAACATGTTCAACTCTGTGTGTGTGTGTGTGTGTGTGTGTGTGTGTGTGTGTGAGGGCACGCGCGCGCGCGCGTGCGTGAGTGAATAAGGAGAGTGCCATGTACTGACCTGGGAAAAGCAAGTCTGCGTCTACGGCGACTCGCCACTAGCATCTTCAGGTATCCTGGAGAGAGAAGCATTTCCAAAAGTGGGTGTGGAAGCATCATGAAAGTGCCGTACGCTTTACTACCTTTCCCTGGACCTAACTCCGAGAAACGTCCTCCCTGACGATCGAAAAGAGCTGAGCCATCTCAAGGCTGCGTGTGATCGCACAGGGACAGTTCCCTGGACCTAACTCCGAGAAACGCGTCGGGGTACAAGGCAGCTTTCAACGGACGTCTTCTTTCGTGAGCCCAGAAGCGTTTGCATATGTAGGCGTGGAAGCGTCAGCAGAGCGCCGTAGACCCTCCCTCTAAGAGGCAACCTCGCTTCTGCGAAGCCGTCTTGCACCTGACATCCTTTGCCTTGGAGACGGGAGCCTTTTATATAGTCGTGGTGGAAGCACAAGGAACGTGCCGTGCCCTGTCCTCATCTCTTAGAAACAAGGCCGCGCGCAATGGGACTTTCAGCGTAGCATATGGACGGGGTCATGAAGTCAGTCGAGATTGCAAGTGGACGTGTGCAGGCATAAGGAGAGTGCCCTATCCTTAACTCCTTGAAAGCGTGACGGAGGGAGACCGTCTTTCAAGCGAACCCCTCTCCGGAGGATATATCGAAGCAGTGACAAAAGTGGATGTGGAAGCACAACGCAACGGTTCTATACGAAACTCGGAAAAGAAGGTGGTGTAGAAGGCAGCTTTCCCCCGCGTCTTGGTTCCGGTTTAGGGAAGGGATACTCACTGCGCGTGTGGAAGCCTAGGGAAAGTACCATGGGCTGATGTGTGAAAACCAAGCCTGCGCAGAACGCAACGTTCAGCGCACATCTTGTTTCACGAAGAGAGAAGCCTTTCCAATGTGTGCGTGGAAGCCTAAGGCCAAGTGCCATATATCCTTACCCCCACGGAAAACCGCTGTAGGAAACCCGTCGTTCAACTCACAGATTCCCGGAGGAAGTTTTTCTAAAGTGCGTGTGGAGGCCCAAGGAAAAGTGTGACAGGCTTCGCTCTGAGAAGGAGGTCTGTGTGGAACGCCTCTTTCAGCTCACGGCTTGTTTCTGGCTGAGGGAAGGCTTCTCAAGGGTGTGTACGGAAGCCTAGGCAAAAAGCGCATACACTTCACTCTCCGGGGGGAAAAGGGCAAGCACCCAAAAGCATTGGCGAGAAACCGTCTCTCAACGAACACCTCCTTTCCTGACGAGACAGAAACATGTTCAACTCTGTGTGTGTGTGTGTGTGTGTGTGTGTGTGCGCGCGCGCGCGCGTGAGTGAATAAGGAATGTGCCATGCACTCACCTGGGAAAAGCAAGTCTGCGTATACGGCAACTCTCCACTAACATCTTCAGGTATCCTGGAGAGAGAAGCATTTCCAAAAGTGGGTGTGGAAGCATCATGAATGTGCCGTACGCTTTACAACCGTTCAACACCCAAACTCAACACCCAAAAAACAAATAAGCGAGTCAAGAAATGGGCAGAAGATATGAACAGATATTTCTCCAAAGAAGACACACAAATGGCCAACAGACATATGACAAACTGCTCAACATCACTTGGCATGGGGAAAAAGAAATCCAAATGACAATGAGATACCACTTCACACCAGTCAGAATTGCAAAAATTAACAAGCGAAGAAATAACAAATGTTGGTGAGGAGAAAGGGGAACTCTCTTACACTTCTAAGTGGGAATGAAAACTGGTACAGCCACTTTGGAAAACAATATGGAGGTTCCTCAAGAACTTAAAAGAGAGCTCCCTTACAACCCAGCAATTTTATTTACCCCAAAGCTACAAATGTAGTGATCTGAAGGGGCAACTGCACCCCGAATGTTTATAGCGACATTGTCCACAATAGCCAAACCGTGGAAGGAACCAAGACATCCATCGACAGATAAATGGATAAAGAAAACATGGTATATACATATACAAAGGAATATGACTCAGCCATCAGAAAGGATCAATATTTAGCATATCGATGTGGAAGGCACTGGAGGGTATTATGCTGAGCAAAATAAGTCAGTCAGAGAAAAACAATTATTATATGGTTTTACTCATATGTGGAATAGAAGGAACAGCACAGAGGATCATAGGGGAAGGGAGGGAAAATGAATGCGAAGAAACCAGAGAGGAAGAAAATCCATGACAGGTTCCTAACTATTGGAAACAAACTGAGGGTTGCTGGAGGAAAGGTGGGTGGGGAGATGGAGTAACTGTGTGATGGGCATTAAGGAATGCATGTGATGTGATGAACACTGGGTGTTATACACAACTGATGAATTGTGGAACGCTACATTTGAAACTACTGGTGTACTCTCTGTTGGCTAATTCAATTTCAATGTTAAAAAAGTCTATTTTGTCTGATATAAGGATTGCTACTCTGACTTCTTTTGACATCCACTTGTATGATTAATGTTTCTCCACCTCTTAATTTCCATCTGCAGGTGTCTTTAGGTGTGAAATCTTTTATATATATATACAAACTCTGTCGTGCTCTTTTGCTTGGAGCATTTAGTCCATTTACATTCAAACTAATTATCATTAGACATGTATTTATTGATGTTTTGTTACTTGTTTCATAGTTTTTTGTGTAGTTTTTCTCTGATCCTTTCTTCTCTTGCTCTCTCTCTCATGGTTTGCTCGTTTTCTTTAATGATATTCTTGGATTTCTTTCCCTTTATCTTTTGCATGTGTATTAGAGGTTTGGGTTTGTGGTGACCCCCTGGATTTTATATAGCCTTTTCAGTCAATATTAAGTTGAATGCTGTTTAAGTTCAAACCCACTGTTGACTCCTCCTCATGTGTTAGGGTATATGTTTTCATATTTTACATACTTTTATTTTGTGAATCCCTTAACTGATTTTTACAGAAATACTTATTTTTACTGCTTCCTTGATTCATTATTGTCATACTCTCACTTACGATTTTTTTCCACTCATAGTGTCCCCTTCAATATTTTTTGTAGTTAATTTAGTGGTCATGAACTCTTTTAGTTTGTGTGGCTAAGAAACTCTTTTTCTCCCCTTCTTTTCTGAAGGATAGGCTTGCTGGATAAATTATTCCTTGCTGCAGATTTTTCTCATTCAGCACTTTGAATATTTAACGCCACTTTCTTCTGTCCTGCATAGTTTCTGCTGAAAACTCAGCTGATAGATTTATGGGCTTTCCCTTGCATGTTAACTGTCTTCTTTTATCTTGCTGCTTTAAATGTTTTTTCTTTATCACTACCTTTTCCCATTTGGATTACGATGTATCTTGATGTGGACCTCCTTAGGTTGATTTTGTGGGAGGGGATCTCTATGCCTTATGGATTTGTATAGGTTTCCTTCACCAGATTAGGTTAAGTTTTCAGCTCTTCTTTGGTCAAATAGATTTTCTGCCCCCTTTTCCCCCTTTTCACCTTCTGGGATCCCTCTTATGTGGGTGTTGTTACACTGGATGGAGTCACTGAATTCCCTATGTCTCTTCTCATTTTTGCATACTTCTTTTTCCTCTCATTTGTTCCGCTTGATTACTTTCCTTTACTGTCTTCTAGTTCATTAATTTGTTCCTCTGCTTCGTCCATCCTGCTAATTATTCTATCTAGTATATTCTTCATTTCATTTCTTGTGTTCCACATCTCTGATTATTTCTTTCATATCTCTTTGTTAAGAGTCTCAATGATGTTCCCCCTTCTGATGTCCTCCCTCTTTTCATTTCCCCAGTGAGTATCTTTATAATTGTTATCTTAAATTTTCTGTCAGGCATGTTCCTTATATCCATTTTGTTTAGGTCTCTTGCTGTGGCTTTGTCCTCTTCTTTCGTTTAGGACATAGTCCTCTGTCTGCTCATTTGGCCTACTTCTCAGAGAATATCTCTCTGTTAGGAAGGTCAGATATATTGCTTGTTCTTGAAAATACGGGGCAGAACATACATTTTTCACTTGGTGATGCTGGTTCTCCTCTGAAGGTAATGCATAGCAACAACAGAGACTGGATCTGGACTGTGTCATTGTGCACAACACATGGGGTGTGCTGTTTTAACAAGATGCATGCGTGTTCTGTGGGTGATGGGGAGACATATTGTTGTCAAGGATTGTGTGGGTCTTATCAGGGAGGGTATCCACAGCACTGGGACTGAAGCAGGTGTGGTAGGTGTGGGGATGGGCCATGGTTTATGCAAGTTAGTGATTGCTAGATTGTGCTTGGTCTTGCAGGTAGGTGTGTGTTTATAATGAGGGGCCGTAGAGGGAAATGGCACCTGCCAGCTCCTTTGTTCCTGGACAAGTCCCTTAGCAAACTCTGAGTTCAGGAACTATGTCTCCCTTGTTTAATCCTCAAGCACCTTTCAACCTGCTTCACCCAAGCTTCTCCACACTCTTTGCTCTGCTTAATCTTTAAGGACAGATCTCAGCTTCCTATCACCTTCTGTGCTCTCTCAGAGCTGAGACAGCTGATTTTTAAAAGTTCCAAGCTTTAAGTCTGCTGGTTGTATACGCTCACAAATGTCATCCCTTCTGATTTTCAAAGCCATAAGCTATGAGGATGTCTCTACGCTTTAGAGGCTCCCCGGTGTAGTAGTTTGTTTCTGGCCCCTCTGTGACTGTGGTTCCCTCCCTCTGGTGGTCAGAAATATGGGCTTTAGATTCCTACAGAGTCCTTGTCCTTCCTACCATCTTTGATGTGATTCCCTCTCTCCATTTAGTTGTATAGTTTTGTGGGGAAATCTGAAGGTCCATTTCTGGGTGACTCTGGTGTGAGTGTTACCTAGTTGTATCTGTGGGATGAGGTGAGTTTAGGGTCCTTCTACTCTGCCATCTTCCCCACAATTCAGTTTATTTTGTCTCATAAAAATATTACGACTCCAACTTTCTTTTCACTTCCATTTGCATGATAAATGGTTTTGTGTCCCATTACTTCCAATCTGCTTTTATTTTTAGGTCTGAAGTGATTCTCTGCTAGGCAGCATAGAGATGGGTCTTGCTTCCTCTTTACAGTCTATGTTTTCTGATTGGGATATTTAGTCCTTTTTTGTTAAAGCAATCATTGAGAAAGTATTTGTATCTCTCTAGTTGACTTCACAAGGAAAAGTGTGACAGGCTTCGCTCTGAGAAGGAGGTCTGCGTGGAACGCCTCTTTCAACTCATGGCTTGTTTCTGGCTGACGGAAGGCTTCTCAAGGGTGTGTACGGAAGCCTAGGGAAAAAGCGGCTACACTTCTCTCTCCGGGGGGAAAAAAGCAAGAACCCAAAAGCATCGGCGAGAAACCGTCTCTCAACGATCACCTTCTTTCCTGACGAGACAGAAACATGTTCAACTCTGTGTGTGTGTGTGTGTGTGTGTGTGTGTGTGTGTGTGTGTGTGTGAGGGCACGCGCGCGCGCGCGTGCGTGAGTGAATAAGGAGAGTGCCATGTACTGACCTGGGAAAAGCAAGTCTGCGTCTACGGCGACTCGCCACTAGCATCTTCAGGTATCCTGGAGAGAGAAGCATTTCCAAAAGTGGGTGTGGAAGCATCATGAAAGTGCCGTACGCTTTACTACCTTTCCCTGGACCTAACTCCGAGAAACGTCCTCCCTGACGATAGAAAAGAGCTGAGCCATCTCAAGGCTGCGTGTGATCGCACAGGGACAGTTCCCTGGACCTAACTCCGAGAAACGCGTCGGGGTACAAGGCAGCTTTCAACGGACGTCTTCTTTCGTGAGCCCAGAAGCGTTTGCATATGTAGGCGTGGAAGCGTCAGCAGAGCGCCGTAGACCCTCCCTCTAAGAGGCAACCTCGCTTCTGCGAAGCCGTCTTGCACCTGACATCCTTTGCCTTGGAGACGGGAGCCTTTTATATAGTCGTGGTGGAAGCACAAGGAACGTGCCGTGCCCTGTCCTCATCTCTTAGAAACAAGGCCGCGCGCAATGGGACTTTCAGCGTAGCATATGGACGGGGTCATGAAGTCAGTCGAGATTGCAAGTGGACGTGTGCAGGCATAAGGAGCGTGCCCTATCCTTAACTCCTTGAAAGCGTGACGGAGGGAGACCGTCTTTCAAGCGAACCCCTCTCCGGAGGATATATCGAAGCAGTGACAAAAGTGGATGTGGAAGCACAACGCAACGGTTCTATACGAAACTCGGAAAAGAAGGTGGTGTAGAAGGCAGCTTTCCCCCGCGTCTTGGTTCAGGTTTAGGGAAGGGATACTCACTGCGCGTGTGGAAGCCTAGGGAAAGTACCATGGGCTGATGTGTGAAAACCAAGCCTGCGCAGAACGCAACGTTCAGCGCACATCTTGTTTCACGAAGAGAGAAGCCTTTCCAATGTGTGCGTGGAAGCCTAAGGCCAAGTGCCATATATCCTTACCCCCACGGAAAACCGCTGTAGGAAACCCGTCGTTCAACTCACAGATTCCCGGAGGAAGTTTTTCTAAAGTGCGTGTGGAGGCCCAAGGAAAAGTGTGACAGGCTTCGCTCTGAGAAGGAGGTCTGTGTGGAACGCCTCTTTCAGCTCACGGCTTGTTTCTGGCTGAGGGAAGGCTTCTCAAGGGTGTGTACGGAAGCCTAGGCAAAAAGCGCATACACTTCACTCTCCGGGGGGAAAAGGGCAAGCACCCAAAAGCATTGGCGAGAAACCGTCTCTCAACGAACACCTCCTTTCCTGACGAGACAGAAACATGTTCAACTCTGTGTGTGTGTGTGTGTGTGTGTGTGTGTGCGCGCGCGCGCGCGTGAGTGAATAAGGAATGTGCCATGCACTCACCTGGGAAAAGCAAGTCTGCGTATACGGCAACTCTCCACTAACATCTTCAGGTATCCTGGAGAGAGAAGCATTTCCAAAAGTGGGTGTGGAAGCATCATGAATGTGCCGTACGCTTTACAACCGTTCAACACCCAAACTCAACACCCAAAAAACAAATAAGCGAGTCAAGAAATGGGCAGAAGATATGAACAGATATTTCTCCAAAGAAGACACACAAATGGCCAACAGACATATGACAAACTGCTCAACATCACTTGGCATGGGGAAAAAGAAATCCAAATGACAATGAGATACCACTTCACACCAGTCAGAATTGCAAAAATTAACAAGCGAAGAAATAACAAATGTTGGTGAGGAGAAAGGGGAACTCTCTTACACTTCTAAGTGGGAATGAAAACTGGTACAGCCACTTTGGAAAACAATATGGAGGTTCCTCAAGAACTTAAAAGAGAGCTCCCTTACAACCCAGCAATTTTATTTACCCCAAAGCTACAAATGTAGTGATCTGAAGGGGCAACTGCACCCCGAATGTTTATAGCGACATTGTCCACAATAGCCAAACCGTGGAAGGAACCAAGACATCCATCGACAGATAAATGGATAAAGAAAACATGGTATATACATATACAAAGGAATATGACTCAGCCATCAGAAAGGATCAATATTTAGCATATCGATGTGGAAGGCACTGGAGGGTATTATGCTGAGCAAAATAAGTCAGTCAGAGAAAAACAATTATTATATGGTTTTACTCATATGTGGAATAGAAGGAACAGCACAGAGGATCATAGGGGAAGGGAGGGAAAATGAATGCGAAGAAACCAGAGAGGAAGAAAATCCATGACAGGTTCCTAACTATTGGAAACAAACTGAGGGTTGCTGGAGGAAAGGTGGGTGGGGAGATGGAGTAACTGTGTGATGGGCATTAAGGAATGCATGTGATGTGATGAACACTGGGTGTTATACACAACTGATGAATTGTGGAACGCTACATTTGAAACTACTGGTGTACTCTCTGTTGGCTAATTCAATTTCAATGTTAAAAAAGTCTATTTTGTCTGATATAAGGATTGCTACTCTGACTTCTTTTGACATCCACTTGTATGATTAATGTTTCTCCACCTCTTAATTTCCATCTGCAGGTGTCTTTAGGTGTGAAATCTTTTATATATATATACAAACTCTGTCGTGCTCTTTTGCTTGGAGCATTTAGTCCATTTACATTCAAACTAATTATCATTAGACATGTATTTATTGATGTTTTGTTACTTGTTTCATAGTTTTTTGTGTAGTTTTTCTCTGATCCTTTCTTCTCTTGCTCTCTCTCTCATGGTTTGCTCGTTTTCTTTAATGATATTCTTGGATTTCTTTCCCTTTATCTTTTGCATGTGTATTAGAGGTTTGGGTTTGTGGTGACCCCCTGGATTATATATAGCCTTTTCAGTCTATATTAAGTTGAATGCTGTTTAAGTTCAAACCCACTGTTGACTCCTCCTCATGTGTTAGGGTATATGTTTTCATATTTTACATACTTTTATTTTGTGAATCCCTTAACTGATTTTTACAGAAATACTTATTTTTACTGCTTCCTTGATTCATTATTGTCATACTCTCACTTACGATTTTTTTCCACTCATAGTGTCCCCTTCAATATTTTTTGTAGTTAATTTAGTGGTCATGAACTCTTTTAGTTTGTGTGGCTAAGAAACTCTTTTTCTCCCCTTCTTTTCTGAAGGATAGGCTTGCTGGATAAATTATTCCTTGCTGCAGATTTTTCTCATTCAGCACTTTGAATATTTAACGCCACTTTCTTCTGTCCTGCATAGTTTCTGCTGAAAACTCAGCTGATAGATTTATGGGCTTTCCCTTGCATGTTAACTGTCTTCTTTTATCTTGCTGCTTTAAATGTTTTTTCTTTATCACTACCTTTTCCCATTTGGATTACTATGTATCTTGATGTGGACCTCCTTAGGTTGATTTTGTGGGAGGGGATCTCTATGCCTTATGGATTTGTATAGGTTTCCTTCACCAGATTAGGTTAAGTTTTCAGCTCTTCTTTGGTCAAATAGATTTTCTGCCCCCCTTTCCCCCTTTTCACCTTCTGGGATCCCTCTCATGTGGGTGTTGTTACACTGGATGGAGTCACTGAATTCCCTATGTCTCTTCTCATTTTTGCATACTTCTTTTTCCTCTCATTTGTTCCGCTTGATTACTTTCCATTACTGTCTTCTAGTTCATTAATTTGTTCCTCTGCTTCGTCCATCCTGCTAATTATTCTATCTAGTATATTCTTCATTTCATTTCTTGTGTTCCACATCTCTGATTATTTCTTTCATATCTCTTTGTTAAGAGTCTCAATGATGTTCCCCCTTCTGATGTCCTCCCTCTTTTCATTTCCCCAGTGAGTATCTTTATAATTGTTATCTTAAATTTTCTGTCAGGCATGTTCCTTATATCCATTTTGTTTAGGTCTCTTGCTGTGGCTTTGTCCTCTTCTTTCGTTTAGGACATAGTCCTCTGTCTGCTCATTTGGCCTACTTCTCAGAGAATATCTCTCTGTTAGGAAGGTCAGATATATTGCTTGTTCTTGAAAATACGGGGCAGAACATACATTTTTCACTTGGTGATGCTGGTTCTCCTCTGAAGGTAATGCATAGCAACAACAGAGACTGGATCTGGACTGTGTCATTGTGCACAACACATGGGGTGTGCTGTTTTAACAAGATGCATGCGTGTTCTGTGGGTGATGGGGAGACATATTGTTGTCAAGGATTGTGTGGGTCTTATCAGGGAGGGTATCCACAGCACTGGGACTGAAGCAGGTGTGGTAGGTGTGGGGATGGGCCATGGTTTATGCAAGTTAGTGATTGCTAGATTGTGCTTGGTCTTGCAGGTAGGTGTGTGTTTATAATGAGGGGCCGTAGAGGGAAATGGCACCTGCCAGCTCCTTTGTTCCTGGACAAGTCCCTTAGCAAACTCTGAGTTCAGGAACTATGTCTCCCTTGTTTAATCCTCAAGCACCTTTCAACCTGCTTCACCCAAGCTTCTCCACACTCTTTGCTCTGCTTAATCTTTAAGGACAGATCTCAGCTTCCTATCACCTTCTGTGCTCTCTCAGAGCTGAGACAGCTGATTTTTAAAAGTTCCAAGCTTTAAGTCTGCTGGTTGTATACGCTCACAAAGGTCATCCCTTCTGATTTTCAAAGCCATAAGCTATGAGGATGTCTCTACGCTTTAGAGGCTCCCCGGTGTAGTAGTTTGTTTCTGGCCCCTCTGTGACTGTGGTTCCCTCCCTCTGGTGGTCAGAAATATGGGGTTTAGATTCCTACAGAGTCCTTGTCCTTCCTACCATCTTTGATGTGATTCCCTCTCTCCATTTAGTTGTATAGTTTTGTGGGGAAATCTGAAGGTCCATTTCTGGGTGACTCTGGTGTGAGTGTTACCTAGTTGTATCTGTGGGATGAGGTGAGTTTAGGGTCCTTCTACTCTGCCATCTTCCCCACAATTCAGTTTATTTTGTCTCATAAAAATATTACGACTCCAACTTTCTTTTCACTTCCATTTGCATGATAAATGGTTTTGTGTCCCATTACTTCCAATCTGCTTTTATTTTTAGGTCTGAAGTGATTCTCTGCTAGGCAGCATAGAGATGGGTCTTGCTTCCTCTTTACAGTCTATGTTTTCTGATTGGGATATTTAGTCCTTTTTTGTTAAAGCAATCATTGAGAAAGTATTTGTATCTCTCTAGTTGACTTCACAAGGAAAAGTGTGACAGGCTTCGCTCTGAGAAGGAGGTCTGCGTGGAACGCCTCTTTCAACTCATGGCTTGTTTCTGGCTGACGGAAGGCTTCTCAAGGGTGTGTACGGAAGCCTAGGGAAAAAGCGGCTACACTTCTCTCTCCGGGGGGAAAAAAGCAAGAACCCAAAAGCATCGGCGAGAAACCGTCTCTCAACGATCACCTTCTTTCCTGACGAGACAGAAACATGTTCAACTCTGTGTGTGTGTGTGTGTGTGTGTGTGTGTGTGTGTGTGGGCACGCGCGCGCGCGCGTGCGTGAGTGAATAAGGAGAGTGCCATGTACTGACCTGGGAAAAGCAAGTCTGCGTCTACGGCGACTCGCCACTAGCATCTTCAGGTATCCTGGAGAGAGAAGCATTTCCAAAAGTGGGTGTGGAAGCATCATGAAAGTGCCGTACGCTTTACTACCTTTCCCTGGACCTAACTCCGAGAAACGTCCTCCCTGACGATAGAAAAGAGCTGAGCCATCTCAAGGCTGCGTGTGATCGCACAGGGACAGTTCCCTGGACCTAACTCCGAGAAACGCGTCGGGGTACAAGGCAGCTTTCAACGGACGTCTTCTTTCGTGAGCCCAGAAGCGTTTGCATATGTAGGCGTGGAAGCGTCAGCAGAGCGCCGTAGACCCTCCCTCTAAGAGGCAACCTCGCTTCTGCGAAGCCGTCTTGCACCTGACATCCTTTGCCTTGGAGACGGGAGCCTTTTATATAGTCGTGGTGGAAGCACAAGGAACGTGCCGTGCCCTGTCCTCATCTCTTAGAAACAAGGCCGCGCGCAATGGGACTTTCAGCGTAGCATATGGACGGGGTCATGAAGTCAGTCGAGATTGCAAGTGGACGTGTGCAGGCATAAGGAGAGTGCCCTATCCTTAACTCCTTGAAAGCGTGACGGAGGGAGACCGTCTTTCAAGCGAACCCCTCTCCGGAGGATATATCGAAGCAGTGACAAAAGTGGATGTGGAAGCACAACGCAACGGTTCTATACGAAACTCGGAAAAGAAGGTGGTGTAGAAGGCAGCTTTCCCCCGCGTCTTGGTTCAGGTTTAGGGAAGGGATACTCACTGCGCGTGTGGAAGCCTAGGGAAAGTACCATGGGCTGATGTGTGAAAACCAAGCCTGCGCAGAACGCAACGTTCAGCGCACATCTTGTTTCACGAAGAGAGAAGCCTTTCCAATGTGTGCGTGGAAGCCTAAGGCCAAGTGCCATATATCCTTACCCCCACGGAAAACCGCTGTAGGAAACCCGTCGTTCAACTCACAGATTCCCGGAGGAAGTTTTTCTAAAGTGCGTGTGGAGGCCCAAGGAAAAGTGTGACAGGCTTCGCTCTGAGAAGGAGGTCTGTGTGGAACGCCTCTTTCAGCTCACGGCTTGTTTCTGGCTGAGGGAAGGCTTCTCAAGGGTGTGTACGGAAGCCTAGGCAAAAAGCGCATACACTTCACTCTCCGGGGGGAAAAGGGCAAGCACCCAAAAGCATTGGCGAGAAACCGTCTCTCAACGAACACCTCCTTTCCTGACGAGACAGAAACATGTTCAACTCTGTGTGTGTGTGTGTGTGTGTGTGTGTGTGCGCGCGCGCGCGCGTGAGTGAATAAGGAATGTGCCATGCACTCACCTGGGAAAAGCAAGTCTGCGTATACGGCAACTCTCCACTAACATCTTCAGGTATCCTGGAGAGAGAAGCATTTCCAAAAGTGGGTGTGGAAGCATCATGAATGTGCCGTACGCTTTACAACCGTTCAACACCCAAACTCAACACCCAAAAAACAAATAAGCGAGTCAAGAAATGGGCAGAAGATATGAACAGATATTTCTCCAAAGAAGACACACAAATGGCCAACAGACATATGACAAACTGCTCAACATCACTTGGCATGGGGAAAAAGAAATCCAAATGACAATGAGATACCACTTCACACCAGTCAGAATTGCAAAAATTAACAAGCGAAGAAATAACAAATGTTGGTGAGGAGAAAGGGGAACTCTCTTACACTTCTAAGTGGGAATGAAAACTGGTACAGCCACTTTGGAAAACAATATGGAGGTTCCTCAAGAACTTAAAAGAGAGCTCCCTTACAACCCAGCAATTTTATTTACCCCAAAGCTACAAATGTAGTGATCTGAAGGGGCAACTGCACCCCGAATGTTTATAGCGACATTGTCCACAATAGCCAAACCGTGGAAGGAACCAAGACATCCATCGACAGATAAATGGATAAAGAAAACATGGTATATACATATACAAAGGAATATGACTCAGCCATCAGAAAGGATCAATATTTAGCATATCGATGTGGAAGGCACTGGAGGGTATTATGCTGAGCAAAATAAGTCAGTCAGAGAAAAACAATTATTATATGGTTTTACTCATATGTGGAATAGAAGGAACAGCACAGAGGATCATAGGGGAAGGGAGGTAAAATGAATGCGAAGAAACCAGAGAGGAAGAAAATCCATGACAGGTTCCTAACTATTGGAAACAAACTGAGGGTTGCTGGAGGAAAGGTGGGTGGGGAGATGGAGTAACTGTGTGATGGGCATTAAGGAATGCATGTGATGTGATGAACACTGGGTGTTATACACAACTGATGAATTGTGGAACGCTACATTTGAAACTACTGGTGTACTCTCTGTTGGCTAATTCAATTTCAATGTTAAAAAAGTCTATTTTGTCTGATATAAGGATTGCTACTCTGACTTCTTTTGACATCCACTTGTATGATTAATGTTTCTCCACCTCTTAATTTCCATCTGCAGGTGTCTTTAGGTGTGAAATCTTTTATATATATATACAAACTCTGTCGTGCTCTTTTGCTTGGAGCATTTAGTCCATTTACATTCAAACTAATTATCATTAGACATGTATTTATTGATGTTTTGTTACTTGTTTCATAGTTTTTTGTGTAGTTTTTCTCTGATCCTTTCTTCTCTTGCTCTCTCTCTCATGGTTTGCTCGTTTTCTTTAATGATATTCTTGGATTTCTTTCCCTTTATCTTTTGCATGTGTATTAGAGGTTTGGGTTTGTGGTGACCCCCTGGATTATATATAGCCTTTTCAGTCTATATTAAGTTGAATGCTGTTTAAGTTCAAACCCACTGTTGACTCCTCCTCATGTGTTAGGGTATATGTTTTCATATTTTACATACTTTTATTTTGTGAATCCCTTAACTGATTTTTACAGAAATACTTATTTTTACTGCTTCCTTGATTCATTATTGTCATACTCTCACTTACGATTTTTTTCCACTCATAGTGTCCCCTTCAATATTTTTTGTAGTTAATTTAGTGGTCATGAACTCTTTTAGTTTGTGTGGCTAAGAAACTCTTTTTCTCCCCTTCTTTTCTGAAGGATAGGCTTGCTGGATAAATTATTCCTTGCTGCAGATTTTTCTCATTCAGCACTTTGAATATTTAACGCCACTTTCTTCTGTCCTGCATAGTTTCTGCTGAAAACTCAGCTGATAGATTTATGGGCTTTCCCTTGCATGTTAACTGTCTTCTTTTATCTTGCTGCTTTAAATGTTTTTTCTTTATCACTACCTTTTCCCATTTGGATTACTATGTATCTTGATGTGGACCTCCTTAGGTTGATTTTGTGGGAGGGGATCTCTATGCCTTATGGATTTGTATAGGTTTCCTTCACCAGATTAGGTTAAGTTTTCAGCTCTTCTTTGGTCAAATAGATTTTCTGCCCCCCTTTCCCCCTTTTCACCTTCTGGGATCCCTCTCATGTGGGTGTTGTTACACTGGATGGAGTCACTGAATTCCCTAAGTCTCTTCTCATTTTTGCATACTTCTTTTTCCTCTCATTTGTTCCGCTTGATTACTTTCCATTACTGTCTTCTAGTTCATTAATTTGTTCCTCTGCTTCGTCCATCCTGCTAATTATTCTATCTAGTATATTCTTCATTTCATTTCTTGTGTTCCACATCTCTGATTATTTCTTTCATATCTCTTTGTTAAGAGTCTCAATGATGTTCCCCCTTCTGATGTCCTCCCTCTTTTCATTTCCCCAGTGAGTATCTTTATAATTGTTATCTTAAATTTTCTGTCAGGCATGTTCCTTATATCCATTTTGTTTAGGTCTCTTGCTGTGGCTTTGTCCTCTTCTTTCGTTTAGGACATAGTCCTCTGTCTGCTCATTTGGCCTACTTCTCAGAGAATATCTCTCTGTTAGGAAGGTCAGATATATTGCTTGTTCTTGAAAATACGGGGCAGAACATACATTTTTCACTTGGTGATGCTGGTTCTCCTCTGAAGGTAATGCATAGCAACAACAGAGACTGGATCTGGACTGTGTCATTGTGCACAACACATGGGGTGTGCTGTTTTAACAAGATGCATGCGTGTTCTGTGGGTGATGGGGAGACATATTGTTGTCAAGGATTGTGTGGGTCTTATCAGGGAGGGTATCCACAGCACTGGGACTGAAGCAGGTGTGGTAGGTGTGGGGATGGGCCATGGTTTATGCAAGTTAGTGATTGCTAGATTGTGCTTGGTCTTGCAGGTAGGTGTGTGTTTATAATGAGGGGCCGTAGAGGGAAATGGCACCTGCCAGCTCCTTTGTTCCTGGACAAGTCCCTTAGCAAACTCTGAGTTCAGGAACTATGTCTCCCTTGTTTAATCCTCAAGCACCTTTCAACCTGCTTCACCCAAGCTTCTCCACACTCTTTGCTCTGCTTAATCTTTAAGGACAGATCTCAGCTTCCTATCACCTTCTGTGCTCTCTCAGAGCTGAGACAGCTGATTTTTAAAAGTTCCAAGCTTTAAGTCTGCTGGTTGTATACGCTCACAAATGTCATCCCTTCTGATTTTCAAAGCCATAAGCTATGAGGATGTCTCTACGCTTTAGAGGCTCCCCGGTGTAGTAGTTTGTTTCTGGCCCCTCTGTGACTGTGGTTCCCTCCCTCTGGTGGTCAGAAATATGGGCTTTAGATTCCTACAGAGTCCTTGTCCTTCCTACCATCTTTGATGTGATTCCCTCTCTCCATTTAGTTGTATAGTTTTGTGGGGAAATCTGAAGGTCCATTTCTGGGTGACTCTGGTGTGAGTGTTACCTAGTTGTATCTGTGGGATGAGGTGAGTTTAGGGTCCTTCTACTCTGCCATCTTCCCCACAATTCAGTTTATTTTGTCTCATAAAAATATTACGACTCCAACTTTCTTTTCACTTCCATTTGCATGATAAATGGTTTTGTGTCCCATTACTTCCAATCTGCTTTTATTTTTAGGTCTGAAGTGATTCTCTGCTAGGCAGCATAGAGATGGGTCTTGCTTCCTCTTTACAGTCTATGTTTTCTGATTGGGATATTTAGTCCTTTTTTGTTAAAGCAATCATTGAGAAAGTATTTGTATCTCTCTAGTTGACTTCACAAGGAAAAGTGTGACAGGCTTCGCTCTGAGAAGGAGGTCTGCGTGGAACGCCTCTTTCAACTCATGGCTTGTTTCTGGCTGACGGAAGGCTTCTCAAGGGTGTGTACGGAAGCCTAGGGAAAAAGCGGCTACACTTCTCTCTCCGGGGGGAAAAAAGCAAGAACCCAAAAGCATCGGCGAGAAACCGTCTCTCAACGATCACCTTCTTTCCTGACGAGACAGAAACATGTTCAACTCTGTGTGTGTGTGTGTGTGTGTGTGTGTGTGTGTGTGTGAGGGCACGCGCGCGCGCGCGTGCGTGAGTGAATAAGGAGAGTGCCATGTACTGACCTGGGAAAAGCAAGTCTGCGTCTACGGCGACTCGCCACTAGCATCTTCAGGTATCCTGGAGAGAGAAGCATTTCCAAAAGTGGGTGTGGAAGCATCATGAAAGTGCCGTACGCTTTACTACCTTTCCCTGGACCTAACTCCGAGAAACGTCCTCCCTGACGATAGAAAAGAGCTGAGCCATCTCAAGGCTGCGTGTGATCGCACAGGGACAGTTCCCTGGACCTAACTCCGAGAAACGCGTCGGGGTACAAGGCAGCTTTCAACGGACGTCTTCTTTCGTGAGCCCAGAAGCGTTTGCATATGTAGGCGTGGAAGCGTCAGCAGAGCGCCGTAGACCCTCCCTCTAAGAGGCAACCTCGCTTCTGCGAAGCCGTCTTGCACCTGACATCCTTTGCCTTGGAGACGGGAGCCTTTTATATAGTCGTGGTGGAAGCACAAGGAACGTGCCGTGCCCTGTCCTCATCTCTTAGAAACAAGGCCGCGCGCAATGGGACTTTCAGCGTAGCATATGGACGGGGTCATGAAGTCAGTCGAGATTGCAAGTGGACGTGTGCAGGCATAAGGAGAGTGCCCTATCCTTAACTCCTTGAAAGCGTGACGGAGGGAGACCGTCTTTCAAGCGAACCCCTCTCCGGAGGATATATCGAAGCAGTGACAAAAGTGGATGTGGAAGCACAACGCAACGGTTCTATACGAAACTCGGAAAAGAAGGTGGTGTAGAAGGCAGCTTTCCCCCGCGTCTTGGTTCAGGTTTAGGGAAGGGATACTCACTGCGCGTGTGGAAGCCTAGGGAAAGTACCATGGGCTGATGTGTGAAAACCAAGCCTGCGCAGAACGCAACGTTCAGCGCACATCTTGTTTCACGAAGAGAGAAGCCTTTCCAATGTGTGCGTGGAAGCCTAAGGCCAAGTGCCATATATCCTTACCCCCACGGAAAACCGCTGTAGGAAACCCGTCGTTCAACTCACAGATTCCCGGAGGAAGTTTTTCTAAAGTGCGTGTGGAGGCCCAAGGAAAAGTGTGACAGGCTTCGCTCTGAGAAGGAGGTCTGTGTGGAACGCCTCTTTCAGCTCACGGCTTGTTTCTGGCTGAGGGAAGGCTTCTCAAGGGTGTGTACGGAAGCCTAGGCAAAAAGCGCATACACTTCACTCTCCGGGGGGAAAAGGGCAAGCACCCAAAAGCATTGGCGAGAAACCGTCTCTCAACGAACACCTCCTTTCCTGACGAGACAGAAACATGTTCAACTCTGTGTGTGTGTGTGTGTGTGTGTGTGTGTGCGCGCGCGCGCGCGTGAGTGAATAAGGAATGTGCCATGCACTCACCTGGGAAAAGCAAGTCTGCGTATACGGCAACTCTCCACTAACATCTTCAGGTATCCTGGAGAGAGAAGCATTTCCAAAAGTGGGTGTGGAAGCATCATGAATGTGCCGTACGCTTTACAACCGTTCAACACCCAAACTCAACACCCAAAAAACAAATAAGCGAGTCAAGAAATGGGCAGAAGATATGAACAGATATTTCTCCAAAGAAGACACACAAATGGCCAACAGACATATGACAAACTGCTCAACATCACTTGGCATGGGGAAAAAGAAATCCAAATGACAATGAGATACCACTTCACACCAGTCAGAATTGCAAAAATTAACAAGCGAAGAAATAACAAATGTTGGTGAGGAGAAAGGGGAACTCTCTTACACTTCTAAGTGGGAATGAAAACTGGTACAGCCACTTTGGAAAACAATATGGAGGTTCCTCAAGAACTTAAAAGAGAGCTCCCTTACAACCCAGCAATTTTATTTACCCCAAAGCTACAAATGTAGTGATCTGAAGGGGCAACTGCACCCCGAATGTTTATAGCGACATTGTCCACAATAGCCAAACCGTGGAAGGAACCAAGACATCCATCGACAGATAAATGGATAAAGAAAACATGGTATATACATATACAAAGGAATATGACTCAGCCATCAGAAAGGATCAATATTTAGCATATCGATGTGGAAGGCACTGGAGGGTATTATGCTGAGCAAAATAAGTCAGTCAGAGAAAAACAATTATTATATGGTTTTACTCATATGTGGAATAGAAGGAACAGCACAGAGGATCATAGGGGAAGGGAGGGAAAATGAATGCGAAGAAACCAGAGAGGAAGAAAATCCATGACAGGTTCCTAACTATTGGAAACAAACTGAGGGTTGCTGGAGGAAAGGTGGGTGGGGAGATGGAGTAACTGTGTGATGGGCATTAAGGAATGCATGTGATGTGATGAACACTGGGTGTTATACACAACTGATGAATTGTGGAACGCTACATTTGAAACTACTGGTGTACTCTCTGTTGGCTAATTCAATTTCAATGTTAAAAAAGTCTATTTTGTCTGATATAAGGATTGCTACTCTGACTTCTTTTGACATCCACTTGTATGATTAATGTTTCTCCACCTCTTAATTTCCATCTGCAGGTGTCTTTAGGTGTGAAATCTTTTATATATATATACAAACTCTGTCGTGCTCTTTTGCTTGGAGCATTTAGTCCATTTACATTCAAACTAATTATCATTAGACATGTATTTATTGATGTTTTGTTACTTGTTTCATAGTTTTTTGTGTAGTTTTTCTCTGATCCTTTCTTCTCTTGCTCTCTCTCTCATGGTTTGCTCGTTTTCTTTAATGATATTCTTGGATTTCTTTCCCTTTATCTTTTGCATGTGTATTAGAGGTTTGGGTTTGTGGTGACCCCCTGGATTATATATAGCCTTTTCAGTCTATATTAAGTTGAATGCTGTTTAAGTTCAAACCCACTGTTGACTCCTCCTCATGTGTTAGGGTATATGTTTTCATATTTTACATACTTTTATTTTGTGAATCCCTTAACTGATTTTTACAGAAATACTTATTTTTACTGCTTCCTTGATTCATTATTGTCATACTCTCACTTACGATTTTTTTCCACTCATAGTGTCCCCTTCAATATTTTTTGTAGTTAATTTAGTGGTCATGAACTCTTTTAGTTTGTGTGGCTAAGAAACTCTTTTTCTCCCCTTCTTTTCTGAAGGATAGGCTTGCTGGATAAATTATTCCTTGCTGCAGATTTTTCTCATTCAGCACTTTGAATATTTAACGCCACTTTCTTCTGTCCTGCATAGTTTCTGCTGAAAACTCAGCTGATAGATTTATGGGCTTTCCCTTGCATGTTAACTGTCTTCTTTTATCTTGCTGCTTTAAATGTTTTTTCTTTATCACTACCTTTTCCCATTTGGATTACTATGTATCTTGATGTGGACCTCCTTAGGTTGATTTTGTGGGAGGGGATCTCTATGCCTTATGGATTTGTATAGGTTTCCTTCACCAGATTAGGTTAAGTTTTCAGCTCTTCTTTGGTCAAATAGATTTTCTGCCCCCTTTTCCCCCTTTTCACCTTCTGGGATCCCTCTAATGTGGGTGTTGTTACACTGGATGGAGTCACTGAATTCCCTATGTCTCTTCTCATTTTTGCATACTTCTTTCTCCTCTCATTTGTTCCGCTTGATTACTTTCCATTACTGTCTTCTAGTTCATTAATTTGTTCCTCTGCTTCGTCCATCCTGCTAATTATTCTATCTAGTATATTCTTCATTTCATTTCTTGTGTTCCACATCTCTGATTATTTCTTTCATATCTCTTTGTTAAGAGTCTCAATGATGTTCCCCCTTCTGATGTCCTCCCTCTTTTCATTTCCCCAGTGAGTATCTTTATAATTGTTATCTTAAATTTTCTGTCAGGCATGTTCCTTATATCCATTTTGTTTAGGTCTCTTGCTGTGGCTTTGTCCTCTTCTTTCGTTTAGGACATAGTCCTCTGTCTGCTCATTTGGCCTACTTCTCAGAGAATATCTCTCTGTTAGGAAGGTCAGATATATTGCTTGTTCTTGAAAATACGGGGCAGAACATACATTTTTCACTTGGTGATGCTGGTTCTCCTCTGAAGGTAATGCATAGCAACAACAGAGACTGGATCTGGACTGTGTCATTGTGCACAACACATGGGGTGTGCTGTTTTAACAAGATGCATGCGTGTTCTGTGGGTGATGGGGAGACATATTGTTGTCAAGGATTGTGTGGGTCTTATCAGGGAGGGTATCCACAGCACTGGGACTGAAGCAGGTGTGGTAGGTGTGGGGATGGGCCATGGTTTATGCAAGTTAGTGATTGCTAGATTGTGCTTGGTCTTGCAGGTAGGTGTGTGTTTATAATGAGGGGCCGTAGAGGGAAATGGCACCTGCCAGCTCCTTTGTTCCTGGACAAGTCCCTTAGCAAACTCTGAGTTCAGGAACTATGTCTCCCTTGTTTAATCCTCAAGCACCTTTCAACCTGCTTCACCCAAGCTTCTCCACACTCTTTGCTCTGCTTAATCTTTAAGGACAGATCTCAGCTTCCTATCACCTTCTGTGCTCTCTCAGAGCTGAGACAGCTGATTTTTAAAAGTTCCAAGCTTTAAGTCTGCTGGTTGTATACGCTCACAAATGTCATCCCTTCTGATTTTCAAAGCCATAAGCTATGAGGATGTCTCTACGCTTTAGAGGCTCCCCGGTGTAGTAGTTTGTTTCTGGCCCCTCTGTGACTGTGGTTCCCTCCCTCTGGTGGTCAGAAATATGGGGTTTAGATTCCTACAGAGTCCTTGTCCTTCCTACCATCTTTGATGTGATTCCCTCTCTCCATTTAGTTGTATAGTTTTGTGGGGAAATCTGAAGGTCCATTTCTGGGTGACTCTGGTGTGAGTGTTACCTAGTTGTATCTGTGGGATGAGGTGAGTTTAGGGTCCTTCTACTCTGCCATCTTCCCCACAATTCAGTTTATTTTGTCTCATAAAAATATTACGACTCCAACTTTCTTTTCACTTCCATTTGCATGATAAATGGTTTTGTGTCCCATTACTTCCAATCTGCTTTTATTTTTAGGTCTGAAGTGATTCTCTGCTAGGCAGCATAGAGATGGGTCTTGCTTCCTCTTTACAGTCTATGTTTTCTGATTGGGATATTTAGTCCTTTTTTGTTAAAGCAATCATTGAGAAAGTATTTGTATCTCTCTAGTTGACTTCACAAGGAAAAGTGTGACAGGCTTCGCTCTGAGAAGGAGGTCTGCGTGGAACGCCTCTTTCAACTCATGGCTTGTTTCTGGCTGACGGAAGGCTTCTCAAGGGTGTGTACGGAAGCCTAGGGAAAAAGCGGCTACACTTCTCTCTCCGGGGGGAAAAAAGCAAGAACCCAAAAGCATCGGCGAGAAACCGTCTCTCAACGATCACCTTCTTTCCTGACGAGACAGAAACATGTTCAACTCTGTGTGTGTGTGTGTGTGTGTGTGTGTGTGTGTGTGAGGGCACGCGCGCGCGCGCGTGCGTGAGTGAATAAGGAGAGTGCCATGTACTGACCTGGGAAAAGCAAGTCTGCGTCTACGGCGACTCGCCACTAGCATCTTCAGGTATCCTGGAGAGAGAAGCATTTCCAAAAGTGGGTGTGGAAGCATCATGAAAGTGCCGTACGCTTTACTACCTTTCCCTGGACCTAACTCCGAGAAACGTCCTCCCTGACGATAGAAAAGAGCTGAGCCATCTCAAGGCTGCGTGTGATCGCACAGGGACAGTTCCCTGGACCTAACTCCGAGAAACGCGTCGGGGTACAAGGCAGCTTTCAACGGACGTCTTCTTTCGTGAGCCCAGAAGCGTTTGCATATGTAGGCGTGGAAGCGTCAGCAGAGCGCCGTAGACCCTCCCTCTAAGAGGCAACCTCGCTTCTGCGAAGCCGTCTTGCACCTGACATCCTTTGCCTTGGAGACGGGAGCCTTTTATATAGTCGTGGTGGAAGCACAAGGAACGTGCCGTGCCCTGTCCTCATCTCTTAGAAACAAGGCCGCGCGCAATGGGACTTTCAGCGTAGCATATGGACGGGGTCATGAAGTCAGTCGAGATTGCAAGTGGACGTGTGCAGGCATAAGGAGCGTGCCCTATCCTTAACTCCTTGAAAGCGTGACGGAGGGAGACCGTCTTTCAAGCGAACCCCTCTCCGGAGGATATATCGAAGCAGTGACAAAAGTGGATGTGGAAGCACAACGCAACGGTTCTATACGAAACTCGGAAAAGAAGGTGGTGTAGAAGGCAGCTTTCCCCCGCGTCTTGGTTCAGGTTTAGGGAAGGGATACTCACTGCGCGTGTGGAAGCCTAGGGAAAGTACCATGGGCTGATGTGTGAAAACCAAGCCTGCGCAGAACGCAACGTTCAGCGCACATCTTGTTTCACGAAGAGAGAAGCCTTTCCAATGTGTGCGTGGAAGCCTAAGGCCAAGTGCCATATATCCTTACCCCCACGGAAAACCGCTGTAGGAAACCCGTCGTTCAACTCACAGATTCCCGGAGGAAGTTTTTCTAAAGTGCGTGTGGAGGCCCAAGGAAAAGTGTGACAGGCTTCGCTCTGAGAAGGAGGTCTGTGTGGAACGCCTCTTTCAGCTCACGGCTTGTTTCTGGCTGAGGGAAGGCTTCTCAAGGGTGTGTACGGAAGCCTAGGCAAAAAGCGCATACACTTCACTCTCCGGGGGGAAAAGGGCAAGCACCCAAAAGCATTGGCGAGAAACCGTCTCTCAACGAACACCTCCTTTCCTGACGAGACAGAAACATGTTCAACTCTGTGTGTGTGTGTGTGTGTGTGTGTGTGTGCGCGCGCGCGCGCGTGAGTGAATAAGGAATGTGCCATGCACTCACCTGGGAAAAGCAAGTCTGCGTATACGGCAACTCTCCACTAACATCTTCAGGTATCCTGGAGAGAGAAGCATTTCCAAAAGTGGGTGTGGAAGCATCATGAATGTGCCGTACGCTTTACAACCGTTCAACACCCAAACTCAACACCCAAAAAACAAATAAGCGAGTCAAGAAATGGGCAGAAGATATGAACAGATATTTCTCCAAAGAAGACACACAAATGGCCAACAGACATATGACAAACTGCTCAACATCACTTGGCATGGGGAAAAAGAAATCCAAATGACAATGAGATACCACTTCACACCAGTCAGAATTGCAAAAATTAACAAGCGAAGAAATAACAAATGTTGGTGAGGAGAAAGGGGAACTCTCTTACACTTCTAAGTGGGAATGAAAACTGGTACAGCCACTTTGGAAAACAATATGGAGGTTCCTCAAGAACTTAAAAGAGAGCTCCCTTACAACCCAGCAATTTTATTTACCCCAAAGCTACAAATGTAGTGATCTGAAGGGGCAACTGCACCCCGAATGTTTATAGCGACATTGTCCACAATAGCCAAACCGTGGAAGGAACCAAGACATCCATCGACAGATAAATGGATAAAGAAAACATGGTATATACATATACAAAGGAATATGACTCAGCCATCAGAAAGGATCAATATTTAGCATATCGATGTGGAAGGCACTGGAGGGTATTATGCTGAGCAAAATAAGTCAGTCAGAGAAAAACAATTATTATATGGTTTTACTCATATGTGGAATAGAAGGAACAGCACAGAGGATCATAGGGGAAGGGAGGGAAAATGAATGCGAAGAAACCAGAGAGGAAGAAAATCCATGACAGGTTCCTAACTATTGGAAACAAACTGAGGGTTGCTGGAGGAAAGGTGGGTGGGGAGATGGAGTAACTGTGTGATGGGCATTAAGGAATGCATGTGATGTGATGAACACTGGGTGTTATACACAACTGATGAATTGTGGAACGCTACATTTGAAACTACTGGTGTACTCTCTGTTGGCTAATTCAATTTCAATGTTAAAAAAGTCTATTTTGTCTGATATAAGGATTGCTACTCTGACTTCTTTTGACATCCACTTGTATGATTAATGTTTCTCCACCTCTTAATTTCCATCTGCAGGTGTCTTTAGGTGTGAAATCTTTTATATATATATACAAACTCTGTCGTGCTCTTTTGCTTGGAGCATTTAGTCCATTTACATTCAAACTAATTATCATTAGACATGTATTTATTGATGTTTTGTTACTTGTTTCATAGTTTTTTGTGTAGTTTTTCTCTGATCCTTTCTTCTCTTGCTCTCTCTCTCATGGTTTGCTCGTTTTCTTTAATGATATTCTTGGATTTCTTTCCCTTTATCTTTTGCATGTGTATTAGAGGTTTGGGTTTGTGGTGACCCCCTGGATTATATATAGCCTTTTCAGTCTATATTAAGTTGAATGCTGTTTAAGTTCAAACCCACTGTTGACTCCTCCTCATGTGTTAGGGTATATGTTTTCATATTTTACATACTTTTATTTTGTGAATCCCTTAACTGATTTTTACAGAAATACTTATTTTTACTGCTTCCTTGATTCATTATTGTCATACTCTCACTTACGATTTTTTTCCACTCATAGTGTCCCCTTCAATATTTTTTGTAGTTAATTTAGTGGTCATGAACTCTTTTAGTTTGTGTGGCTAAGAAACTCTTTTTCTCCCCTTCTTTTCTGAAGGATAGGCTTGCTGGATAAATTATTCCTTGCTGCAGATTTTTCTCATTCAGCACTTTGAATATTTAACGCCACTTTCTTCTGTCCTGCATAGTTTCTGCTGAAAACTCAGCTGATAGATTTATGGGCTTTCCCTTGCATGTTAACTGTCTTCTTTTATCTTGCTGCTTTAAATGTTTTTTCTTTATCACTACCTTTTCCCATTTGGATTACTATGTATCTTGATGTGGACCTCCTTAGGTTGATTTTGTGGGAGGGGATCTCTATGCCTTATGGATTTGTATAGGTTTCCTTCACCAGATTAGGTTAAGTTTTCAGCTCTTCTTTGGTCAAATAGATTTTCTGCCCCCCTTTCCCCCTTTTCACCTTCTGGGATCCCTCTCATGTGGGTGTTGTTACACTGGATGGAGTCACTGAATTCCCTAAGTCTCTTCTCATTTTTGCATACTTCTTTTTCCTCTCATTTGTTCCGCTTGATTACTTTCCATTACTGTCTTCTAGTTCATTAATTTGTTCCTCTGCTTCGTCCATCCTGCTAATTATTCTATCTAGTATATTCTTCATTTCATTTCTTGTGTTCCACATCTCTGATTATTTCTTTCATATCTCTTTGTTAAGAGTCTCAATGATGTTCCCCCTTCTGATGTCCTCCCTCTTTTCATTTCCCCAGTGAGTATCTTTATAATTGTTATCTTAAATTTTCTGTCAGGCATGTTCCTTATATCCATTTTGTTTAGGTCTCTTGCTGTGGCTTTGTCCTCTTCTTTCGTTTAGGACATAGTCCTCTGTCTGCTCATTTGGCCTACTTCTCAGAGAATATCTCTCTGTTAGGAAGGTCAGATATATTGCTTGTTCTTGAAAATACGGGGCAGAACATACATTTTTCACTTGGTGATGCTGGTTCTCCTCTGAAGGTAATGCATAGCAACAACAGAGACTGGATCTGGACTGTGTCATTGTGCACAACACATGGGGTGTGCTGTTTTAACAAGATGCATGCGTGTTCTGTGGGTGATGGGGAGACATATTGTTGTCAAGGATTGTGTGGGTCTTATCAGGGAGGGTATCCACAGCACTGGGACTGAAGCAGGTGTGGTAGGTGTGGGGATGGGCCATGGTTTATGCAAGTTAGTGATTGCTAGATTGTGCTTGGTCTTGCAGGTAGGTGTGTGTTTATAATGAGGGGCCGTAGAGGGAAATGGCACCTGCCAGCTCCTTTGTTCCTGGACAAGTCCCTTAGCAAACTCTGAGTTCAGGAACTATGTCTCCCTTGTTTAATCCTCAAGCACCTTTCAACCTGCTTCACCCAAGCTTCTCCACACTCTTTGCTCTGCTTAATCTTTAAGGACAGATCTCAGCTTCCTATCACCTTCTGTGCTCTCTCAGAGCTGAGACAGCTGATTTTTAAAAGTTCCAAGCTTTAAGTCTGCTGGTTGTATACGCTCACAAATGTCATCCCTTCTGATTTTCAAAGCCATAAGCTATGAGGATGTCTCTACGCTTTAGAGGCTCCCCGGTGTAGTAGTTTGTTTCTGGCCCCTCTGTGACTGTGGTTCCCTCCCTCTGGTGGTCAGAAATATGGGGTTTAGATTCCTACAGAGTCCTTGTCCTTCCTACCATCTTTGATGTGATTCCCTCTCTCCATTTAGTTGTATAGTTTTGTGGGGAAATCTGAAGGTCCATTTCTGGGTGACTCTGGTGTGAGTGTTACCTAGTTGTATCTGTGGGATGAGGTGAGTTTAGGGTCCTTCTACTCTGCCATCTTCCCCACAATTCAGTTTATTTTGTCTCATAAAAATATTACGACTCCAACTTTCTTTTCACTTCCATTTGCATGATAAATGGTTTTGTGTCCCATTACTTCCAATCTGCTTTTATTTTTAGGTCTGAAGTGATTCTCTGCTAGGCAGCATAGAGATGGGTCTTGCTTCCTCTTTACAGTCTATGTTTTCTGATTGGGATATTTAGTCCTTTTTTGTTAAAGCAATCATTGAGAAAGTATTTGTATCTCTCTAGTTGACTTCACAAGGAAAAGTGTGACAGGCTTCGCTCTGAGAAGGAGGTCTGCGTGGAACGCCTCTTTCAACTCATGGCTTGTTTCTGGCTGACGGAAGGCTTCTCAAGGGTGTGTACGGAAGCCTAGGGAAAAAGCGGCTACACTTCTCTCTCCGGGGGGAAAAAAGCAAGAACCCAAAAGCATCGGCGAGAAACCGTCTCTCAACGATCACCTTCTTTCCTGACGAGACAGAAACATGTTCAACTCTGTGTGTGTGTGTGTGTGTGTGTGTGTGTGTGTGTGTGGGCACGCGCGCGCGCGCGTGCGTGAGTGAATAAGGAGAGTGCCATGTACTGACCTGGGAAAAGCAAGTCTGCGTCTACGGCGACTCGCCACTAGCATCTTCAGGTATCCTGGAGAGAGAAGCATTTCCAAAAGTGGGTGTGGAAGCATCATGAAAGTGCCGTACGCTTTACTACCTTTCCCTGGACCTAACTCCGAGAAACGTCCTCCCTGACGATAGAAAAGAGCTGAGCCATCTCAAGGCTGCGTGTGATCGCACAGGGACAGTTCCCTGGACCTAACTCCGAGAAACGCGTCGGGGTACAAGGCAGCTTTCAATGGACGTCTTCTTTCGTGAGCCCAGAAGCGTTTGCATATGTAGGCGTGGAAGCGTCAGCAGAGCGCCGTAGACCCTCCCTCTAAGAGGCAACCTCGCTTCTGCGAAGCCGTCTTGCACCTGACATCCTTTGCCTTGGAGACGGGAGCCTTTTATATAGTCGTGGTGGAAGCACAAGGAACGTGCCGTGCCCTGTCCTCATCTCTTAGAAACAAGGCCGCGCGCAATGGGACTTTCAGCGTAGCATATGGACGGGGTCATGAAGTCAGTCGAGATTGCAAGTGGACGTGTGCAGGCATAAGGAGAGTGCCCTATCCTTAACTCCTTGAAAGCGTGACGGAGGGAGACCGTCTTTCAAGCGAACCCCTCTCCGGAGGATATATCGAAGCAGTGACAAAAGTGGATGTGGAAGCACAACGCAACGGTTCTATACGAAACTCGGAAAAGAAGGTGGTGTAGAAGGCAGCTTTCCCCCGCGTCTTGGTTCAGGTTTAGGGAAGGGATACTCACTGCGCGTGTGGAAGCCTAGGGAAAGTACCATGGGCTGATGTGTGAAAACCAAGCCTGCGCAGAACGCAACGTTCAGCGCACATCTTGTTTCACGAAGAGAGAAGCCTTTCCAATGTGTGCGTGGAAGCCTAAGGCCAAGTGCCATATATCCTTACCCCCACGGAAAACCGCTGTAGGAAACCCGTCGTTCAACTCACAGATTCCCGGAGGAAGTTTTTCTAAAGTGCGTGTGGAGGCCCAAGGAAAAGTGTGACAGGCTTCGCTCTGAGAAGGAGGTCTGTGTGGAACGCCTCTTTCAGCTCACGGCTTGTTTCTGGCTGAGGGAAGGCTTCTCAAGGGTGTGTACGGAAGCCTAGGCAAAAAGCGCATACACTTCACTCTCCGGGGGGAAAAGGGCAAGCACCCAAAAGCATTGGCGAGAAACCGTCTCTCAACGAACACCTCCTTTCCTGACGAGACAGAAACATGTTCAACTCTGTGTGTGTGTGTGTGTGTGTGTGTGTGTGCGCGCGCGCGCGCGTGAGTGAATAAGGAATGTGCCATGCACTCACCTGGGAAAAGCAAGTCTGCGTATACGGCAACTCTCCACTAACATCTTCAGGTATCCTGGAGAGAGAAGCATTTCCAAAAGTGGGTGTGGAAGCATCATGAATGTGCCGTACGCTTTACAACCGTTCAACACCCAAACTCAACACCCAAAAAACAAATAAGCGAGTCAAGAAATGGGCAGAAGATATGAACAGATATTTCTCCAAAGAAGACACACAAATGGCCAACAGACATATGACAAACTGCTCAACATCACTTGGCATGGGGAAAAAGAAATCCAAATGACAATGAGATACCACTTCACACCAGTCAGAATTGCAAAAATTAACAAGCGAAGAAATAACAAATGTTGGTGAGGAGAAAGGGGAACTCTCTTACACTTCTAAGTGGGAATGAAAACTGGTACAGCCACTTTGGAAAACAATATGGAGGTTCCTCAAGAACTTAAAAGAGAGCTCCCTTACAACCCAGCAATTTTATTTACCCCAAAGCTACAAATGTAGTGATCTGAAGGGGCAACTGCACCCCGAATGTTTATAGCGACATTGTCCACAATAGCCAAACCGTGGAAGGAACCAAGACATCCATCGACAGATAAATGGATAAAGAAAACATGGTATATACATATACAAAGGAATATGACTCAGCCATCAGAAAGGATCAATATTTAGCATATCGATGTGGAAGGCACTGGAGGGTATTATGCTGAGCAAAATAAGTCAGTCAGAGAAAAACAATTATTATATGGTTTTACTCATATGTGGAATAGAAGGAACAGCACAGAGGATCATAGGGGAAGGGAGGGAAAATGAATGCGAAGAAACCAGAGAGGAAGAAAATCCATGACAGGTTCCTAACTATTGGAAACAAACTGAGGGTTGCTGGAGGAAAGGTGGGTGGGGAGATGGAGTAACTGTGTGATGGGCATTAAGGAATGCATGTGATGTGATGAACACTGGGTGTTATACACAACTGATGAATTGTGGAACGCTACATTTGAAACTACTGGTGTACTCTCTGTTGGCTAATTCAATTTCAATGTTAAAAAAGTCTATTTTGTCTGATATAAGGATTGCTACTCTGACTTCTTTTGACATCCACTTGTATGATTAATGTTTCTCCACCTCTTAATTTCCATCTGCAGGTGTCTTTAGGTGTGAAATCTTTTATATATATATACAAACTCTGTCGTGCTCTTTTGCTTGGAGCATTTAGTCCATTTACATTCAAACTAATTATCATTAGACATGTATTTATTGATGTTTTGTTACTTGTTTCATAGTTTTTTGTGTAGTTTTTCTCTGATCCTTTCTTCTCTTGCTCTCTCTCTCATGGTTTGCTCGTTTTCTTTAATGATATTCTTGGATTTCTTTCCCTTTATCTTTTGCATGTGTATTAGAGGTTTGGGTTTGTGGTGACCCCCTGGATTATATATAGCCTTTTCAGTCTATATTAAGTTGAATGCTGTTTAAGTTCAAACCCACTGTTGACTCCTCCTCATGTGTTAGGGTATATGTTTTCATATTTTACATACTTTTATTTTGTGAATCCCTTAACTGATTTTTACAGAAATACTTATTTTTACTGCTTCCTTGATTCATTATTGTCATACTCTCACTTACGATTTTTTTCCACTCATAGTGTCCCCTTCAATATTTTTTGTAGTTAATTTAGTGGTCATGAACTCTTTTAGTTTGTGTGGCTAAGAAACTCTTTTTCTCCCCTTCTTTTCTGAAGGATAGGCTTGCTGGATAAATTATTCCTTGCTGCAGATTTTTCTCATTCAGCACTTTGAATATTTAACGCCACTTTCTTCTGTCCTGCATAGTTTCTGCTGAAAACTCAGCTGATAGATTTATGGGCTTTCCCTTGCATGTTAACTGTCTTCTTTTATCTTGCTGCTTTAAATGTTTTTTCTTTATCACTACCTTTTCCCATTTGGATTACTATGTATCTTGATGTGGACCTCCTTAGGTTGATTTTGTGGGAGGGGATCTCTATGCCTTATGGATTTGTATAGGTTTCCTTCACCAGATTAGGTTAAGTTTTCAGCTCTTCTTTGGTCAAATAGATTTTCTGCCCCCCTTTCCCCCTTTTCACCTTCTGGGATCCCTCTCATGTGGGTGTTGTTACACTGGATGGAGTCACTGAATTCCCTAAGTCTCTTCTCATTTTTGCATACTTCTTTTTCCTCTCATTTGTTCCGCTTGATTACTTTCCATTACTGTCTTCTAGTTCATTAATTTGTTCCTCTGCTTCGTCCATCCTGCTAATTATTCTATCTAGTATATTCTTCATTTCATTTCTTGTGTTCCACATCTCTGATTATTTCTTTCATATCTCTTTGTTAAGAGTCTCAATGATGTTCCCCCTTCTGATGTCCTCCCTCTTTTCATTTCCCCAGTGAGTATCTTTATAATTGTTATCTTAAATTTTCTGTCAGGCATGTTCCTTATATCCATTTTGTTTAGGTCTCTTGCTGTGGCTTTGTCCTCTTCTTTCGTTTAGGACATAGTCCTCTGTCTGCTCATTTGGCCTACTTCTCAGAGAATATCTCTCTGTTAGGAAGGTCAGATATATTGCTTGTTCTTGAAAATACGGGGCAGAACATACATTTTTCACTTGGTGATGCTGGTTCTCCTCTGAAGGTAATGCATAGCAACAACAGAGACTGGATCTGGACTGTGTCATTGTGCACAACACATGGGGTGTGCTGTTTTAACAAGATGCATGCGTGTTCTGTGGGTGATGGGGAGACATATTGTTGTCAAGGATTGTGTGGGTCTTATCAGGGAGGGTATCCACAGCACTGGGACTGAAGCAGGTGTGGTAGGTGTGGGGATGGGCCATGGTTTATGCAAGTTAGTGATTGCTAGATTGTGCTTGGTCTTGCAGGTAGGTGTGTGTTTATAATGAGGGGCCGTAGAGGGAAATGGCACCTGCCAGCTCCTTTGTTCCTGGACAAGTCCCTTAGCAAACTCTGAGTTCAGGAACTATGTCTCCCTTGTTTAATCCTCAAGCACCTTTCAACCTGCTTCACCCAAGCTTCTCCACACTCTTTGCTCTGCTTAATCTTTAAGGACAGATCTCAGCTTCCTATCACCTTCTGTGCTCTCTCAGAGCTGAGACAGCTGATTTTTAAAAGTTCCAAGCTTTAAGTCTGCTGGTTGTATACGCTCACAAATGTCATCCCTTCTGATTTTCAAAGCCATAAGCTATGAGGATGTCTCTACGCTTTAGAGGCTCCCCGGTGTAGTAGTTTGTTTCTGGCCCCTCTGTGACTGTGGTTCCCTCCCTCTGGTGGTCAGAAATATGGGCTTTAGATTCCTACAGAGTCCTTGTCCTTCCTACCATCTTTGATGTGATTCCCTCTCTCCATTTAGTTGTATAGTTTTGTGGGGAAATCTGAAGGTCCATTTCTGGGTGACTCTGGTGTGAGTGTTACCTAGTTGTATCTGTGGGATGAGGTGAGTTTAGGGTCCTTCTACTCTGCCATCTTCCCCACAATTCAGTTTATTTTGTCTCATAAAAATATTACGACTCCAACTTTCTTTTCACTTCCATTTGCATGATAAATGGTTTTGTGTCCCATTACTTCCAATCTGCTTTTATTTTTAGGTCTGAAGTGATTCTCTGCTAGGCAGCATAGAGATGGGTCTTGCTTCCTCTTTACAGTCTATGTTTTCTGATTGGGATATTTAGTCCTTTTTTGTTAAAGCAATCATTGAGAAAGTATTTGTATCTCTCTAGTTGACTTCACAAGGAAAAGTGTGACAGGCTTCGCTCTGAGAAGGAGGTCTGCGTGGAACGCCTCTTTCAACTCATGGCTTGTTTCTGGCTGACGGAAGGCTTCTCAAGGGTGTGTACGGAAGCCTAGGGAAAAAGCGGCTACACTTCTCTCTCCGGGGGGAAAAAAGCAAGAACCCAAAAGCATCGGCGAGAAACCGTCTCTCAACGATCACCTTCTTTCCTGACGAGACAGAAACATGTTCAACTGTGTGTGTGTGTGTGTGTGTGTGTGTGTGAGGGCACGCGCGCGCGCGCGTGCGTGAGTGAATAAGGAGAGTGCCATGTACTGACCTGGGAAAAGCAAGTCTGCGTCTACGGCGACTCGCCACTAGCATCTTCAGGTATCCTGGAGAGAGAAGCATTTCCAAAAGTGGGTGTGGAAGCATCATGAAAGTGCCGTACGCTTTACTACCTTTCCCTGGACCTAACTCCGAGAAACGTCCTCCCTGACGATAGAAAAGAGCTGAGCCATCTCAAGGCTGCGTGTGATCGCACAGGGACAGTTCCCTGGACCTAACTCCGAGAAACGCGTCGGGGTACAAGGCAGCTTTCAACGGACGTCTTCTTTCGTGAGCCCAGAAGCGTTTGCATATGTAGGCGTGGAAGCGTCAGCAGAGCGCCGTAGACCCTCCCTCTAAGAGGCAACCTCGCTTCTGCGAAGCCGTCTTGCACCTGACATCCTTTGCCTTGGAGACGGGAGCCTTTTATATAGTCGTGGTGGAAGCACAAGGAACGTGCCGTGCCCTGTCCTCATCTCTTAGAAACAAGGCCGCGCGCAATGGGACTTTCAGCGTAGCATATGGACGGGGTCATGAAGTCAGTCGAGATTGCAAGTGGACGTGTGCAGGCATAAGGAGAGTGCCCTATCCTTAACTCCTTGAAAGCGTGACGGAGGGAGACCGTCTTTCAAGCGAACCCCTCTCCGGAGGATATATCGAAGCAGTGACAAAAGTGGATGTGGAAGCACAACGCAACGGTTCTATACGAAACTCGGAAAAGAAGGTGGTGTAGAAGGCAGCTTTCCCCCGCGTCTTGGTTCCGGTTTAGGGAAGGGATACTCACTGCGCGTGTGGAAGCCTAGGGAAAGTACCATGGGCTGATGTGTGAAAACCAAGCCTGCGCAGAACGCAACGTTCAGCGCACATCTTGTTTCACGAAGAGAGAAGCCTTTCCAATGTGTGCGTGGAAGCCTAAGGCCAAGTGCCATATATCCTTACCCCCACGGAAAACCGCTGTAGGAAACCCGTCGTTCAACTCACAGATTCCCGGAGGAAGTTTTTCTAAAGTGCGTGTGGAGGCCCAAGGAAAAGTGTGACAGGCTTCGCTCTGAGAAGGAGGTCTGTGTGGAACGCCTCTTTCAGCTCACGGCTTGTTTCTGGCTGAGGGAAGGCTTCTCAAGGGTGTGTACGGAAGCCTAGGCAAAAAGCGCATACACTTCACTCTCCGGGGGGAAAAGGGCAAGCACCCAAAAGCATTGGCGAGAAACCGTCTCTCAACGAACACCTCCTTTCCTGACGAGACAGAAACATGTTCAACTCTGTGTGTGTGTGTGTGTGTGTGTGTGTGCGCGCGCGCGAGCGTGAGTGAATAAGGAATGTGCCATGCACTCACCTGGGAAAAGCAAGTCTGCGTATACGGCAACTCTCCACTAACATCTTCAGGTATCCTGGAGAGAGAAGCATTTCCAAAAGTGGGTGTGGAAGCATCATGAATGTGCCGTACGCTTTACAACCGTTCAACACCCAAACTCAACACCCAAAAAACAAATAAGCGAGTCAAGAAATGGGCAGAAGATATGAACAGATATTTCTCCAAAGAAGACACACAAATGGCCAACAGACATATGACAAACTGCTCAACATCACTTGGCATGGGGAAAAAGAAATCCAAATGACAATGAGATACCACTTCACACCAGTCAGAATTGCAAAAATTAACAAGCGAAGAAATAACAAATGTTGGTGAGGAGAAAGGGGAACTCTCTTACACTTCTAAGTGGGAATGAAAACTGGTACAGCCACTTTGGAAAACAATATGGAGGTTCCTCAAGAACTTAAAACAGAGCTCCCTTACAACCCAGCAATTTTATTTACCCCAAAGCTACAAATGTAGTGATCTGAAGGGGCAACTGCACCCCGAATGTTTATAGCGACATTGTCCACAATAGCCAAACCGTGGAAGGAACCAAGACATCCATCGACAGATAAATGGATAAAGAAAACATGGTATATACATATACAAAGGAATATGACTCAGCCATCAGAAAGGATCAATATTTAGCATATCGATGTGGAAGGCACTGGAGGGTATTATGCTGAGCAAAATAAGTCAGTCAGAGAAAAACAATTATTATATGGTTTTACTCATATGTGGAATAGAAGGAACAGCACAGAGGATCATAGGGGAAGGGAGGGAAAATGAATGCGAAGAAACCAGAGAGGAAGAAAATCCATGACAGGTTCCTAACTATTGGAAACAAACTGAGGGTTGCTGGAGGAAAGGTGGGTGGGGAGATGGAGTAACTGTGTGATGGGCATTAAGGAATGCATGTGATGTGATGAACACTGGGTGTTATACACAACTGATGAATTGTGGAACGCTACATTTGAAACTACTGGTGTACTCTCTGTTGGCTAATTCAATTTCACTGTTAAAAAAGTCTATTTTGTCTGATATAAGGATTGCTACTCTGACTTCTTTTGACATCCACTTGTATGATTAATGTTTCTCCACCTCTTAATTTCCATCTGCAGGTGTCTTTAGGTGTGAAATCTTTTATATATATATACAAACTCTGTCGTGCTCTTTTGCTTGGAGCATTTAGTCCATTTACATTCCAACTAATTATCATTAGACATGTATTTATTGATGTTTTGTTACTTGTTTCATAGTTTTTTGTGTAGTTTTTCTCTGATCCTTTCTTCTCTTGCTCTCTCTCTCATGGTTTGCTCGTTTTCTTTAATGATATTCTTGGATTTCTTTCCCTTTATCTTTTGCATGTGTATTAGAGGTTTGGGTTTGTGGTGACCCCCTGGATTATATATAGCCTTTTCAGTCTATATTAAGTTGAATGCTGTTTAAGTTCAAACCCACTGTTGACTCCTCCTCATGTGTTAGGGTATATGTTTTCATATTTTACATACTTTTATTTTGTGAATCCCTTAACTGATTTTTACAGAAATACTTATTTTTACTGCTTCCTTGATTCATTATTGTCATACTCTCACTTACGATTTTTTTCCACTCATAGTGTCCCCTTCAATATTTTTTGTAGTTAATTTAGTGGTCATGAACTCTTTTAGTTTGTGTGGCTAAGAAACTCTTTTTCTCCCCTTCTTTTCTGAAGGATAGGCTTGCTGGATAAATTATTCCTTGCTGCAGATTTTTCTCATTCAGCACTTTGAATATTTAACGCCACTTTCTTCTGTCCTGCATAGTTTCTGCTGAAAACTCAGCTGATAGATTTATGGGCTTTCCCTTGCATGTTAACTGTCTTCTTTTATCTTGCTGCTTTAAATGTTTTTTCTTTATCACTACCTTTTCCCATTTGGATTACTATGTATCTTGATGTGGACCTCCTTAGGTTGATTTTGTGGGAGGGGATCTCTATGCCTTATGGATTTGTATAGGTTTCCTTCACCAGATTAGGTTAAGTTTTCAGCTCTTCTTTGGTCAAATAGATTTTCTGCCCCCTTTTCCCCCTTTTCACCTTCTGGGATCCCTCTAATGTGGGTGTTGTTACACTGGATGGAGTCACTGAATTCCCTATGTCTCTTCTCATTTTTGCATACTTCTTTTTCCTCTCATTTGTTCCGCTTGATTACTTTCCATTAATGTCTTCTAGTTCATTAATTTGTTCCTCTGCTTCGTCCATCCTGCTAATTATTCTATCTAGTATATTCTTCATTTCATTTCTTGTGTTCCACATCTCTGATTATTTCTTTCATATCTCTTTGTTAAGAGTCTCAATGATGTTCCCCCTTCTGATGTCCTCCCTCTTTTCATTTCCCCAGTGAGTATCTTTATAATTGTTATCTTAAATTTTCTGTCAGGCATGTTCCTTATATCCATTTTGTTTAGGTCTCTTGCTGTGGCTTTGTCCTCTTCTTTCGTTTAGGACATAGTCTTCTGTCTGCTCATTTGGCCTACTTCTCAGAGAATATCTCTCTGTTAGGAAGGTCAGATATATTGCTTGTTCTTGAAAATACGGGGCAGAACATACATTTTTCACTTGGTGATGCTGGTTCTCCTCTGAAGGTAATGCATAGCAACAACAGAGACTGGATCTGGACTGTGTCATTGTGCACAACACATGGGGTGTGCTGTTTTAACAAGATGCATGCGTGTTCTGTGGGTGATGGGGAGACATATTGTTGTCAAGGATTGTGTGGGTCTTATCAGGGAGGGTATCCACAGCACTGGGACTGAAGCAGGTGTGGTAGGTGTGGGGATGGGCCATGGTTTATGCAAGTTAGTGATTGCTAGATTGTGCTTGGTCTTGCAGGTAGGTGTGTGTTTATAATGAGGGGCCGTAGAGGGAAATGGCACCTGCCAGCTCCTTTGTTCCTGGACAAGTCCCTTAGCAAACTCTGAGTTCAGGAACTATGTCTCCCTTGTTTAATCCTCAAGCACCTTTCAACTTGCTTCACCCAAGCTTCTCCACACTCTTTGCTCTGCTTAATCTTTAAGGACAGATCTCAGCTTCCTATCACCTTCTGTGCTCTCTCAGAGCTGAGACAGCTGATTTTTAAAAGTTCCAAGCTTTAAGTCTGCTGGTTGTATACGCTCACAAATGCCATCCCTTCTGATTTTCAAAGCCATAAGCTATGAGGATGTCTCTACGCTTTAGAGGCTCCCCGGTGTAGTAGTTTGTTTCTGGCCCCTCTGTGACTGTGGTTCCCTCCCTCTGGTGGTCAGAAATATGGGGTTTAGATTCCTACAGAGTCCTTGTCCTTCCTACCATCTTTGATGTGATTCCCTCTCTCCATTTAGTTGTATAGTTTTGTGGGGAAATCTGAAGGTCCATTTCTGGGTGACTCTGGTGTGAGTGTTACCTACTTGTATCTGTGGGATGAGGTGAGTTTAGGGTCCTTCTACTCTGCCATCTTCCCCACAATTCAGTTTATTTTGTCTCATAAAAATATTACGACTCCAACTTTCTTTTCACTTCCATTTGCATGATAAATGGTTTTGTGTCCCATTACTTCCAATCTGCTTTTATTTTTAGGTCTGAAGTGATTCTCTGCTAGGCAGCATAGAGATGGGTCTTGCTTTCTCTTTACAGTCTATGTTTTCTGATTGGGATATTTAGTCCTTTTTTGTTAAAGCAATCATTGAGAAAGTATTTGTATCTCTCTAGTTGACTTCACAAGGAAAAGTGTGACAGGCTTCGCTCTGAGAAGGAGGTCTGCGTGGAACGCCTCTTTCAACTCATGGCTTGTTTCTGGCTGACGGAAGGCTTCTCAAGGGTGTGTACGGAAGCCTAGGGAAAAAGCGGCTACACTTCTCTCTCCGGGGGGAAAAAAGCAAGAACCCAAAAGCATCGGCGAGAAACCGTCTCTCAACGATCACCTTCTTTCCTGACGAGACAGAAACATGTTCAACTCTGTGTGTGTGTGTGTGTGTGTGTGTGTGTGTGTGTGTGTGTGTGAGGGCACGCGCGCGCGCGCGTGCGTGAGTGAATAAGGAGAGTGCCATGTACTGACCTGGGAAAAGCAAGTCTGCGTCTACGGCGACTCGCCACTAGCATCTTCAGGTATCCTGGAGAGAGAAGCATTTCCAAAAGTGGGTGTGGAAGCATCATGAAAGTGCCGTACGCTTTACTACCTTTCCCTGGACCTAACTCCGAGAAACGTCCTCCCTGACGATAGAAAAGAGCTGAGCCATCTCAAGGCTGCGTGTGATCGCACAGGGACAGTTCCCTGGACCTAACTCCGAGAAACGCGTCGGGGTACAAGGCAGCTTTCAACGGACGTCTTCTTTCGTGAGCCCAGAAGCGTTTGCATATGTAGGCGTGGAAGCGTCAGCAGAGCGCCGTAGACCCTCCCTCTAAGAGGCAACCTCGCTTCTGCGAAGCCGTCTTGCACCTGACATCCTTTGCCTTGGAGACGGGAGCCTTTTATATAGTCGTGGTGGAAGCACAAGGAACGTGCCGTGCCCTGTCCTCATCTCTTAGAAACAAGGCCGCGCGCAATGGGACTTTCAGCGTAGCATATGGACGGGGTCATGAAGTCAGTCGAGATTGCAAGTGGACGTGTGCAGGCATAAGGAGAGTGCCCTATCCTTAACTCCTTGAAAGCGTGACGGAGGGAGACCGTCTTTCAAGCGAACCCCTCTCCGGAGGATATATCGAAGCAGTGACAAAAGTGGATGTGGAAGCACAACGCAACGGTTCTATACGAAACTCGGAAAAGAAGGTGGTGTAGAAGGCAGCTTTCCCCCGCGTCTTGGTTCCGGTTTAGGGAAGGGATACTCACTGCGCGTGTGGAAGCCTAGGGAAAGTACCATGGGCTGATGTGTGAAAACCAAGCCTGCGCAGAACGCAACGTTCAGCGCACATCTTGTTTCACGAAGAGAGAAGCCTTTCCAATGTGTGCGTGGAAGCCTAAGGCCAAGTGCCATATATCCTTACCCCCACGGAAAACCGCTGTAGGAAACCCGTCGTTCAACTCACAGATTCCCGGAGGAAGTTTTTCTAAAGTGCGTGTGGAGGCCCAAGGAAAAGTGTGACAGGCTTCGCTCTGAGAAGGAGGTCTGTGTGGAACGCCTCTTTCAGCTCACGGCTTGTTTCTGGCTGAGGGAAGGCTTCTCAAGGGTGTGTACGGAAGCCTAGGCAAAAAGCGCATACACTTCACTCTCCGGGGGGAAAAGGGCAAGCACCCAAAAGCATTGGCGAGAAACCGTCTCTCAACGAACACCTCCTTTCCTGACGAGACAGAAACATGTTCAACTCTGTGTGTGTGTGTGTGTGTGTGTGTGTGCGCGCGCGCGAGCGTGAGTGAATAAGGAATGTGCCATGCACTCACCTGGGAAAAGCAAGTCTGCGTATACGGCAACTCTCCACTAACATCTTCAGGTATCCTGGAGAGAGAAGCATTTCCAAAAGTGGGTGTGGAAGCATCATGAATGTGCCGTACGCTTTACAACCGTTCAACACCCAAACTCAACACCCAAAAAACAAATAAGCGAGTCAAGAAATGGGCAGAAGATATGAACAGATATTTCTCCAAAGAAGACACACAAATGGCCAACAGACATATGACAAACTGCTCAACATCACTTGGCATGGGGAAAAAGAAATCCAAATGACAATGAGATACCACTTCACACCAGTCAGAATTGCAAAAATTAACAAGCGAAGAAATAACAAATGTTGGTGAGGAGAAAGGGGAACTCTCTTACACTTCTAAGTGGGAATGAAAACTGGTACAGCCACTTTGGAAAACAATATGGAGGTTCCTCAAGAACTTAAAACAGAGCTCCCTTACAACCCAGCAATTTTATTTACCCCAAAGCTACAAATGTAGTGATCTGAAGGGGCAACTGCACCCCGAATGTTTATAGCGACATTGTCCACAATAGCCAAACCGTGGAAGGAACCAAGACATCCATCGACAGATAAATGGATAAAGAAAACATGGTATATACATATACAAAGGAATATGACTCAGCCATCAGAAAGGATCAATATTTAGCATATCGATGTGGAAGGCACTGGAGGGTATTATGCTGAGCAAAATAAGTCAGTCAGAGAAAAACAATTATTATATGGTTTTACTCATATGTGGAATAGAAGGAACAGCACAGAGGATCATAGGGGAAGGGAGGGAAAATGAATGCGAAGAAACCAGAGAGGAAGAAAATCCATGACAGGTTCCTAACTATTGGAAACAAACTGAGGGTTGCTGGAGGAAAGGTGGGTGGGGAGATGGAGTAACTGTGTGATGGGCATTAAGGAATGCATGTGATGTGATGAACACTGGGTGTTATACACAACTGATGAATTGTGGAACGCTACATTTGAAACTACTGGTGTACTCTCTGTTGGCTAATTCAATTTCACTGTTAAAAAAGTCTATTTTGTCTGATATAAGGATTGCTACTCTGACTTCTTTTGACATCCACTTGTATGATTAATGTTTCTCCACCTCTTAATTTCCATCTGCAGGTGTCTTTAGGTGTGAAATCTTTTATATATATATACAAACTCTGTCGTGCTCTTTTGCTTGGAGCATTTAGTCCATTTACATTCCAACTAATTATCATTAGACATGTATTTATTGATGTTTTGTTACTTGTTTCATAGTTTTTTGTGTAGTTTTTCTCTGATCCTTTCTTCTCTTGCTCTCTCTCTCATGGTTTGCTCGTTTTCTTTAATGATATTCTTGGATTTCTTTCCCTTTATCTTTTGCATGTGTATTAGAGGTTTGGGTTTGTGGTGACCCCCTGGATTATATATAGCCTTTTCAGTCTATATTAAGTTGAATGCTGTTTAAGTTCAAACCCACTGTTGACTCCTCCTCATGTGTTAGGGTATATGTTTTCATATTTTACATACTTTTATTTTGTGAATCCCTTAACTGATTTTTACAGAAATACTTATTTTTACTGCTTCCTTGATTCATTATTGTCATACTCTCACTTACGATTTTTTTCCACTCATAGTGTCCCCTTCAATATTTTTTGTAGTTAATTTAGTGGTCATGAACTCTTTTAGTTTGTGTGGCTAAGAAACTCTTTTTCTCCCCTTCTTTTCTGAAGGATAGGCTTGCTGGATAAATTATTCCTTGCTGCAGATTTTTCTCATTCAGCACTTTGAATATTTAACGCCACTTTCTTCTGTCCTGCATAGTTTCTGCTGAAAACTCAGCTGATAGATTTATGGGCTTTCCCTTGCATGTTAACTGTCTTCTTTTATCTTGCTGCTTTAAATGTTTTTTCTTTATCACTACCTTTTCCCATTTGGATTACTATGTATCTTGATGTGGACCTCCTTAGGTTGATTTTGTGGGAGGGGATCTCTATGCCTTATGGATTTGTATAGGTTTCCTTCACCAGATTAGGTTAAGTTTTCAGCTCTTCTTTGGTCAAATAGATTTTCTGCCCCCTTTTCCCCCTTTTCACCTTCTGGGATCCCTCTAATGTGGGTGTTGTTACACTGGATGGAGTCACTGAATTCCCTATGTCTCTTCTCATTTTTGCATACTTCTTTTTCCTCTCATTTGTTCCGCTTGATTACTTTCCATTAATGTCTTCTAGTTCATTAATTTGTTCCTCTGCTTCGTCCATCCTGCTAATTATTCTATCTAGTATATTCTTCATTTCATTTCTTGTGTTCCACATCTCTGATTATTTCTTTCATATCTCTTTGTTAAGAGTCTCAATGATGTTCCCCCTTCTGATGTCCTCCCTCTTTTCATTTCCCCAGTGAGTATCTTTATAATTGTTATCTTAAATTTTCTGTCAGGCATGTTCCTTATATCCATTTTGTTTAGGTCTCTTGCTGTGGCTTTGTCCTCTTCTTTCGTTTAGGACATAGTCCTCTGTCTGCTCATTTGGCCTACTTCTCAGAGAATATCTCTCTGTTAGGAAGGTCAGATATATTGCTTGTTCTTGAAAATACGGGGCAGAACATACATTTTTCACTTGGTGATGCTGGTTCTCCTCTGAAGGTAATGCATAGCAACAACAGAGACTGGATCTGGACTGTGTCATTGTGCACAACACATGGGGTGTGCTGTTTTAACAAGATGCATGCGTGTTCTGTGGGTGATGGGGAGACATATTGTTGTCAAGGATTGTGTGGGTCTTATCAGGGAGGGTATCCACAGCACTGGGACTGAAGCAGGTGTGGTAGGTGTGGGGATGGGCCATGGTTTATGCAAGTTAGTGATTGCTAGATTGTGCTTGGTCTTGCAGGTAGGTGTGTGTTTATAATGAGGGGCCGTAGAGGGAAATGGCACCTGCCAGCTCCTTTGTTCCTGGACAAGTCCCTTAGCAAACTCTGAGTTCAGGAACTATGTCTCCCTTGTTTAATCCTCAAGCACCTTTCAACCTGCTTCACCCAAGCTTCTCCACACTCTTTGCTCTGCTTAATCTTTAAGGACAGATCTCAGCTTCCTATCACCTTCTGTGCTCTCTCAGAGCTGAGACAGCTGATTTTTAAAAGTTCCAAGCTTTAAGTCTGCTGGTTGTATACGCTCACAAATGTCATCCCTTCTGATTTTCAAAGCCATAAGCTATGAGGATGTCTCTACGCTTTAGAGGCTCCCCGGTGTAGTAGTTTGTTTCTGGCCCCTCTGTGACTGTGGTTCCCTCCCTCTGGTGGTCAGAAATATGGGGTTTAGATTCCTACAGAGTCCTTGTCCTTCCTACCATCTTTGATGTGATTCCCTCTCTCCATTTAGTTGTATAGTTTTGTGGGGAAATCTGAAGGTCCATTTCTGGGTGACTCTGGTGTGAGTGTTACCTACTTGTATCTGTGGGATGAGGTGAGTTTAGGGTCCTTCTACTCTGCCATCTTCCCCACAATTCAGTTTATTTTGTCTCATAAAAATATTACGACTCCAACTTTCTTTTCACTTCCATTTGCATGATAAATGGTTTTGTGTCCCATTACTTCCAATCTGCTTTTATTTTTAGGTCTGAAGTGATTCTCTGCTAGGCAGCATAGAGATGGGTCTTGCTTCCTCTTTACAGTCTATGTTTTCTGATTGGGATATTTAGTCCTTTTTTGTTAAAGCAATCATTGAGAAAGTATTTGTATCTCTCTAGTTGACTTCACAAGGAAAAGTGTGACAGGCTTCGCTCTGAGAAGGAGGTCTGCGTGGAACGCCTCTTTCAACTCATGGCTTGTTTCTGGCTGACGGAAGGCTTCTCAAGGGTGTGTACGGAAGCCTAGGGAAAAAGCGGCTACACTTCTCTCTCCGGGGGAAAAAAGCAAGAACCCAAAAGCATCGGCGAGAAACCGTCTCTCAACGATCACCTTCTTTCCTGACGAGACAGAAACATGTTCAACTCTGTGTGTGTGTGTGTGTGTGTGTGTGTGTGTGTGTGTGTGAGGGCACGCGCGCGCGCGCGTGCGTGAGTGAATAAGGAGAGTGCCATGTACTGACCTGGGAAAAGCAAGTCTGCGTCTACGGCGACTCGCCACTAGCATCTTCAGGTATCCTGGAGAGAGAAGCATTTCCAAAAGTGGGTGTGGAAGCATCATGAAAGTGCCGTACGCTTTACTACCTTTCCCTGGACCTAACTCCGAGAAACGTCCTCCCTGACGATAGAAAAGAGCTGAGCCATCTCAAGGCTGCGTGTGATCGCACAGGGACAGTTCCCTGGACCTAACTCCGAGAAACGCGTCGGGGTACAAGGCAGCTTTCAACGGACGTCTTCTTTCGTGAGCCCAGAAGCGTTTGCATATGTAGGCGTGGAAGCGTCAGCAGAGCGCCGTAGACCCTCCCTCTAAGAGGCAACCTCGCTTCTGCGAAGCCGTCTTGCACCTGACTTCCTTTGCCTTGGAGACGGGAGCCTTTTATATAGTCGTGGTGGAAGCACAAGGAACGTGCCGTGCCCTGTCCTCATCTCTTAGAAACAAGGCCGCGCGCAATGGGACTTTCAGCGTAGCATATGGACGGGGTCATGAAGTCAGTCGAGATTGCAAGTGGACGTGTGCAGGCATAAGGAGAGTGCCCTATCCTTAACTCCTTGAAAGCGTGACGGAGGGAGACCGTCTTTCAAGCGAACCCCTCTCCGGAGGATATATCGAAGCAGTGACAAAAGTGGATGTGGAAGCACAACGCAACGGTTCTATACGAAACTCGGAAAAGAAGGTGGTGTAGAAGGCAGCTTTCCCCCGCGTCTTGGTTCAGGTTTAGGGAAGGGATACTCACTGCGCGTGTGGAAGCCTAGGGAAAGTACCATGGGCTGATGTGTGAAAACCAAGCCTGCGCAGAACGCAACGTTCAGCGCACATCTTGTTTCACGAAGAGAGAAGCCTTTCCAATGTGTGCGTGGAAGCCTAAGGCCAAGTGCCATATATCCTTACCCCCACGGAAAACCGCTGTAGGAAACCCGTCGTTCAACTCACAGATTCCCGGAGGAAGTTTTTCTAAAGTGCGTGTGGAGGCCCAAGGAAAAGTGTGACAGGCTTCGCTCTGAGAAGGAGGTCTGTGTGGAACGCCTCTTTCAGCTCACGGCTTGTTTCTGGCTGAGGGAAGGCTTCTCAAGGGTGTGTACGGAAGCCTAGGCAAAAAGCGCATACACTTCACTCTCCGGGGGGAAAAGGGCAAGCACCCAAAAGCATTGGCGAGAAACCGTCTCTCAACGAACACCTCCTTTCCTGACGAGACAGAAACATGTTCAACTCTGTGTGTGTGTGTGTGTGTGTGTGTGCGCGCGCGCGCGCGCGTGAGTGAATAAGGAATGTGCCATGCACTCACCTGGGAAAAGCAAGTCTGCGTATACGGCAACTCTCCACTAACATCTTCAGGTATCCTGGAGAGAGAAGCATTTCCAAAAGTGGGTGTGGAAGCATCATGAATGTGCCGTACGCTTTACAACCGTTCAACACCCAAACTCAACACCCAAAAAACAAATAAGCGAGTCAAGAAATGGGCAGAAGATATGAACAGATATTTCTCCAAAGAAGACACACAAATGGCCAACAGACATATGACAAACTGCTCAACATCACTTGGCATGGGGAAAAAGAAATCCAAATGACAATGAGATACCACTTCACACCAGTCAGAATTGCAAAAATTAACAAGCGAAGAAATAACAAATGTTGGTGAGGAGAAAGGGGAACTCTCTTACACTTCTAAGTGGGAATGAAAACTGGTACAGCCACTTTGGAAAACAATATGGAGGTTCCTCAAGAACTTAAAAGAGAGCTCCCTTACAACCCAGCAATTTTATTTACCCCAAAGCTACAAATGTAGTGATCTGAAGGGGCAACTGCACCCCGAATGTTTATAGCGACATTGTCCACAATAGCCAAACCGTGGAAGGAACCAAGACATCCATCGACAGATAAATGGATAAAGAAAACATGGTATATACATATACAAAGGAATATGACTCAGCCATCAGAAAGGATCAATATTTAGCATATCGATGTGGAAGGCACTGGAGGGTATTATGCTGAGCAAAATAAGTCAGTCAGAGAAAAACAATTATTATATGGTTTTACTCATATGTGGAATAGAAGGAACAGCACAGAGGATCATAGGGGAAGGGAGGGAAAATGAATGCGAAGAAACCAGAGAGGAAGAAAATCCATGACAGGTTCCTAACTATTGGAAACAAACTGAGGGTTGCTGGAGGAAAGGTGGGTGGGGAGATGGAGTAACTGTGTGATGGGCATTAAGGAATGCATGTGATGTGATGAACACTGGGTGTTATACACAACTGATGAATTGTGGAACGCTACATTTGAAACTACTGGTGTACTCTCTGTTGGCTAATTCAATTTCAATGTTAAAAAAGTCTATTTTGTCTGATATAAGGATTGCTACTCTGACTTCTTTTGACATCCACTTGTATGATTAATGTTTCTCCACCTCTTAATTTCCATCTGCAGGTGTCTTTAGGTGTGAAATCTTTTATATATATATACAAACTCTGTCATGCTCTTTTGCTTGGAGCATTTAGTCCATTTACATTCAAACTAATTATCATTAGACATGTATTTATTGATGTTTTGTTACTTGTTTCATAGTTTTTTGTGTAGTTTTTCTCTGATCCTTTCTTCTCTTGCTCTCTCTCTCATGGTTTGCTCGTTTTCTTTAATGATATTCTTGGATTTCTTTCCCTTTATCTTTTGCATGTGTATTAGAGGTTTGGGTTTGTGGTGACCCCCTGGATTATATATAGCCTTTTCAGTCTATATTAAGTTGAATGCTGTTTAAGTTCAAACCCACTGTTGACTCCTCCTCATGTGTTAGGGTATATGTTTTCATATTTTACATACTTTTATTTTGTGAATCCCTTAACTGATTTTTACAGAAATACTTATTTTTACTGCTTCCTTGATTCATTATTGTCATACTCTCACTTACGATTTTTTTCCACTCATAGTGTCCCCTTCAATATTTTTTGTAGTTAATTTAGTGGTCATGAACTCTTTTAGTTTGTGTGGCTAAGAAACTCTTTTTCTCCCCTTCTTTTCTGAAGGATAGGCTTGCTGGATAAATTATTCCTTGCTGCAGATTTTTCTCATTCAGCACTTTGAATATTTAACGCCACTTTCTTCTGTCCTGCATAGTTTCTGCTGAAAACTCAGCTGATAGATTTATGGGCTTTCCCTTGCATGTTAACTGTCTTCTTTTATCTTGCTGCTTTAAATGTTTTTTCTTTATCACTACCTTTTCCCATTTGGATTACTATGTATCTTGATGTGGACCTCCTTAGGTTGATTTTGTGGGAGGGGATCTCTATGCCTTATGGATTTGTATAGGTTTCCTTCACCAGATTAGGTTAAGTTTTCAGCTCTTCTTTGGTCAAATAGTTTTTCTGCCTCCTTTTCCCCCTTTTCACCTTCTGGGATCCCTCTAATGTGGGTGTTGTTACACTGGATGGAGTCACTGAATTCCCTATGTCCCTTCTCATTTTTGCATACTTCTTTTTCCTCTCATTTGTTCCGCTTGATTACTTTCCATTACTGTCTTCTAGTTCATTAATTTGTTCCTCTGCTTCGTCCATCCTGCTAATTATTCTATCTAGTATATTCTTCATTTCATTTCTTGTGTTCCACATCTCTGATTATTTCTTTCATATCTCTTTGTTAAGAGTCTCAATGATGTTCCCCCTTCTGATGTCCTCCCTCTTTTCATTTCCCCAGTGAGTATCTTTATAATTGTTATCTTAAATTTTCTGTCAGGCATGTTCCTTATATCCATTTTGTTTAGGTCTCTTGCTGTGGCTTTGTCCTCTTCTTTCGTTTAGGACATAGTCCTCTGTCTGCTCATTTGGCCTACTTCTCAGAGAATATCTCTCGGTTAGGAAGGTCAGATATATTGCTTGTTCTTGAAAATACGGGGCAGAACATACATTTTTCACTTGGTGATGCTGGTTCTCCTCTGAAGGTAATGCATAGCAACAACAGAGACTGGATCTGGACTGTGTCATTGTGCACAACACATGGGGTGTGCTGTTTTAACAAGATGCATGCGTGTTCTGTGGGTGATGGGGAGACATATTGTTGTCAAGGATTGTGTGGGTCTTATCAGGGAGGGTATCCACAGCACTGGGACTGAAGCAGGTGTGGTAGGTGTGGGGATGGGCCATGGTTTATGCAAGTTAGTGATTGCTAGATTGTGCTTGGTCTTGCAGGTAGGTGTGTGTTTATAATGAGGGGCCGTAGAGGGAAATGGCACCTGCCAGCTCCTTTGTTCCTGGACAAGTCCCTTAGCAAACTCTGAGTTCAGGAACTATGTCTCCCTTGTTTAATCCTCAAGCACCTTTCAACCTGCTTCACCCAAGCTTCTCCACACTCTTTGCTCTGCTTAATCTTTAAGGACAGATCTCAGCTTCCTATCACCTTCTGTGCTCTCTCAGAGCTGAGACAGCTGATTTTTAAAAGTTCCAAGCTTTAAGTCTGCTGGTTGTATACGCTCACAAATGTCATCCCTTCTGATTTTCAAAGCCATAAGCTATGAGGATGTCTCTACGCTTTAGAGGCTCCCCGGTGTAGTAGTTTGTTTCTGGCCCCTCTGTGACTGTGGTTCCCTCCCTCTGGTGGTCAGAAATATGGGGTTTAGATTCCTACAGAGTCCTTGTCCTTCCTACCATCTTTGATGTGATTCCCTCTCTCCATTTAGTTGTATAGTTTTGTGGGGAAATCTGAAGGTCCATTTCTGGGTGACTCTGGTGTGAGTGTTACCTAGTTGTATCTGTGGGATGAGGTGAGTTTAGGGTCCTTCTACTCTGCCATCTTCCCCACAATTCAGTTTATTTTGTCTCATAAAAATATTACGACTCCAACTTTCTTTTCACTTCCATTTGCATGATAAATGGTTTTGTGTCCCATTACTTCCAATCTGCTTTTATTTTTAGGTCTGAAGTGATTCTCTGCTAGGCAGCATAGAGATGGGTCTTGCTTCCTCTTTACAGTCTATGTTTTCTGATTGGGATATTTAGTCCTTTTTTGTTAAAGCAATCATTGAGAAAGTATTTGTATCTCTCTAGTTGACTTCACAAGGAAAAGTGTGACAGGCTTCGCTCTGAGAAGGAGGTCTGCGTGGAACGCCTCTTTCAACTCATGGCTTGTTTCTGGCTGACGGAAGGCTTCTCAAGGGTGTGTACGGAAGCCTAGGGAAAAAGCGGCTACACTTCTCTCTCCGGGGGGAAAAAAGCAAGAACCCAAAAGCATCGGCGAGAAACCGTCTCTCAACGATCACCTTCTTTCCTGACGAGACAGAAACATGTTCAACTCTGTGTGTGTGTGTGTGTGTGTGTGTGTGTGTGTGTGTGTGAGAGGGCACGCGCGCGCGCGCGTGCGTGAGTGAATAAGGAGAGTGCCATGTACTGACCTGGGAAAAGCAAGTCTGCGTCTACGGCGACTCGCCACTAGCATCTTCAGGTATCCTGGAGAGAGAAGCATTTCCAAAAGTGGGTGTGGAAGCATCATGAAAGTGCCGTACGCTTTACTAACTTTCCCTGGACCTAACTCCGAGAAACGTCCTCCCTGACGATCGAAAAGAGCTGAGCCATCTCAAGGCTGCGTGTGATCGCACAGGGACCGTTCCCTGGACCTAACTTCGGAAAACGCGTCGGGGTACAAGGCAGCTTTCAACGGACGTCTTCTTTCGTGAGCCCAGAAGCGTTTGCATATGTAGGCGTGGAAGCGTCAGGAGAGCGCCGTAGACCGCTCTCTAAGAGGCAACCTCGCTTTTGCGAAGCCGTCTTGCACCTGACATCCTTTGCCTTGGAGACGGGAGCCTTTTATATTGTCGTGGTGGAAGCACAAGGAACGTGCCGTGCCCTGTCCTCATCTCTTAGAAACAAGGCCGCGCGCAATGGGACTTTCAGCGTAGCATATGGACGGGGTCATGAAGTCAGTCGAGATTGCAAGTGGACGTGTGCAGGCATAAGGAGCGTGCCCTATCCTTAACTCCTTGAAAGCGTGACGGAGGGAGACCGTCTTTCAAGCGAACCCCTCTCCGGAGGATATATCGAAGCAGTGACAAAAGTGGATGTGGAAGCACAACGCAAGGGTTCTATACGAAACTCGGAAAAGAAGGTGGTGTAGAAGGCAGCTTTCCCCCGCGTCTTGGTTCAGGTTTAGGGAAGGGATACTCTCTGCGCGTGTGGAAGCCTAGGGAAAGTACCATCGGCTGATGTGTGAAAAGCAAGCCTGCGCAGAACGCAACGTTCAGCGCACATCTTGTTTCACGAAGAGAGAAGCCGTTTCCAATGTGTGCGTGGAAGCCTAAGGCCAAGTGCCATATATCCTTACCCCCACGGAAAACCGCTGTAGGAAACCCGTCGTTCAACTCACAGCTTCCCGGAGGAAGTTTTTCTAAAGTGCGTGTGGAGGCCCAAGGAAAAGTGTGACAGGCTTCGCTCTGAGAAGGAGGTCTGTGTGGAACGCCTCTTTCAACTCACGGCTTGTTTCTGACTGACGGAAGGCTTCTCAAGGGTGTGTACTGAAGCCTACGGAAAAAGCGCATACACTTCACTCTCCGGGGGGAAAAGGGCAAGCACCCAAAAGCATTGGCGAGAAACCGTCTCTCAACGAACACCTCCTTTCCTGACGAGACAGAAACATGTTCAACTCTGTGTGTGTGTGTGTGTGTGTGCGCGCGCGCGCGCGCGTGAGTGAATAAGGAATGTGCCATGCACTCACCTGGGAAAAGCAAGTCTGCGTATACGGCAACTCTCCACTAACATCTTCAGGTATCCTTGAGAGAGAAGCATTTCCAAAAGTGGGTGTGGAAGCATCATGAAAGTGCCGTACGCTTTACTACCGTTCAACACCCAAACTCAACACCCAAAATACAAATAACCGAGTCAAGAAATGGGCAGAAGATATGAACAGGTATTTCTCCAAAGAAGACACACAAATGGCCAACAGACATATGAGAAACTGCTCAACAGCACTTGGCATGGGGAAAAAGAAATCCAAATGACAATGAGATACCACTTCACACCAGTCAGAATTGCAAAAATTAACAAGCGAAGAAATAACAAATGTTGGTGAGGAGAAAGGGGAACTCTCTTACACTTCTAAGTGGGAATGAAAACTGGTACAGCCACTTTGGAAAACAATATGGAGGTTCCTCAAGAACTTAAAAGAGAGCTCCCTTACAACCCAGCAATTTTATTTACCCCAAAGCTACAAATGTAGTGATCTGAAGGGGCAACTGCACCCCGAATGTTTATAGCGACATTGTCCACAATAGCCAAACCGTGGAAGGAACCAAGACATCCATCGACAGATAAATGGATAAAGAAAACATGGTATATACATATACAAAGGAATATGACTCAGCCATCAGAAAGGATCAATATTTAGCATATCGATGTGGAAGGCACTGGAGGGTATTATGCTGAGCAAAATAAGTCAGTCAGAGAAAAACAATTATTATATGGTTTTACTCATATGTGGAATAGAAGGAACAGCACAGAGGATCATAGGGGAAGGGAGGGAAAATGAATGCGAAGAAACCAGAGAGGAAGAAAATCCATGACAGGTTCCTAACTATTGGAAACAAACTGAGGGTTGCTGGAGGAAAGGTGGGTGGGGAGATGGAGTAACTGTGTGATGGGCATTAAGGAATGCATGTGATGTGATGAACACTGGGTGTTATACACAACTGATGAATTGTGGAACGCTACATTTGAAACTACTGGTGTACTCTCTGTTGGCTAATTCAATTTCAATGTTAAAAAAGTCTATTTTGTCTGATATAAGGATTGCTACTCTGACTTCTTTTGACATCCACTTGTATGATTAATGTTTCTCCACCTCTTAATTTCCATCTGCAGGTGTCTTTAGGTGTGAAATCTTTTATATATATATACAAACTCTGTCATGCTCTTTTGCTTGGAGCATTTAGTCCATTTACATTCAAACTAATTATCATTAGACATGTATTTATTGATGTTTTGTTACTTGTTTCATAGTTTTTTGTGTAGTTTTTCTCTGATCCTTTCTTCTCTTGCTCTCTCTCTCATGGTTTGCTCGTTTTCTTTAATGATATTCTTGGATTTCTTTCCCTTTATCTTTTGCATGTGTATTAGAGGTTTGGGTTTGTGGTGACCCCCTGGATTATATATAGCCTTTTCAGTCTATATTAAGTTGAATGCTGTTTAAGTTCAAACCCACTGTTGACTCCTCCTCATGTGTTAGGGTATATGTTTTCATATTTTACATACTTTTATTTTGTGAATCCCTTAACTGATTTTTACAGAAATACTTATTTTTACTGCTTCCTTGATTCATTATTGTCATACTCTCACTTACGATTTTTTTCCACTCATAGTGTCCCCTTCAATATTTTTTGTAGTTAATTTAGTGGTCATGAACTCTTTTAGTTTGTGTGGCTAAGAAACTCTTTTTCTCCCCTTCTTTTCTGAAGGATAGGCTTGCTGGATAAATTATTCCTTGCTGCAGATTTTTCTCATTCAGCACTTTGAATATTTAACGCCACTTTCTTCTGTCCTGCATAGTTTCTGCTGAAAACTCAGCTGATAGATTTATGGGCTTTCCCTTGCATGTTAACTGTCTTCTTTTATCTTGCTGCTTTAAATGTTTTTTCTTTATCACTACCTTTTCCCATTTGGATTACTATGTATCTTGATGTGGACCTCCTTAGGTTGATTTTGTGGGAGGGGATCTCTATGCCTTATGGATTTGTATAGGTTTCCTTCACCAGATTAGGTTAAGTTTTCAGCTCTTCTTTGGTCAAATAGATTTTCTGCCCCCTTTTCCCCCTTTTCACCTTCTGGGATCCCTCTAATGTGGGTGTTGTTACACTGGATGGAGTCACTGAATTCCCTATGTCTCTTCTCATTTTTGCATACTTCTTTTTCCTCTCATTTGTTCCGCTTGATTACTTTCCATTACTGTCTTCTAGTTCATTAATTTGTTCCTCTGCTTCGTCCATCCTGCTAATTATTCTATCTAGTATATTCTTCATTTCATTTCTTGTGTTCCACATCTCTGATTATTTCTTTCATATCTCTTTGTTAAGAGTCTCAATGATGTTCCCCCTTCTGATGACCTCCCTCTTTTCATTTCCCCAGTGAGTATCTTTATAATTGTTATCTTAAATTTTCTGTCAGGCATGTTCCTTATATCCATTTTGTTTAGGTCTCTTGCTGTGGCTTTGTCCTCTTCTTTCGTTTAGGACATAGTCCTCTGTCTGCTCATTTGGCCTACTTCTCAGAGAATATCTCTCGGTTAGGAAGGTCAGATATATTGCTTGTTCTTGAAAATACGGGGCAGAACATACATTTTTCACTTGGTGATGCTGGTTCTCCTCTGAAGGTAATGCATAGCAACAACAGAGACTGGATCTGGACTGTGTCATTGTGCACAACACATGGGGTGTGCTGTTTTAACAAGATGCATGCGTGTTCTGTGGGTGATGGGGAGACATATTGTTGTCAAGGATTGTGTGGGTCTTATCAGGGAGGGTATCCACAGCACTGGGACTGAAGCAGGTGTGGTAGGTGTGGGGATGGGCCATGGTTTATGCAAGTTAGTGATTGCTAGATTGTGCTTGGTCTTGCAGGTAGGTGTGTGTTTATAATGAGGGGCCGTAGAGGGAAATGGCACCTGCCAGCTCCTTTGTTCCTGGACAAGTCCCTTAGCAAACTCTGAGTTCAGGAACTATGTCTCCCTTGTTTAATCCTCAAGCACCTTTCAACCTGCTTCACCCAAGCTTCTCCACACTCTTTGCTCTGCTTAATCTTTAAGGACAGATCTCAGCTTCCTATCACCTTCTGTGCTCTCTCAGAGCTGAGACAGCTGATTTTTAAAAGTTCCAAGCTTTAAGTCTGCTGGTTGTATACGCTCACAAATGTCATCCCTTCTGATTTTCAAAGCCATAAGCTATGAGGATGTCTCTACGCTTTAGAGGCTCCCCGGTGTAGTAGTTTGTTTCTGGCCCCTCTGTGACTGTGGTTCCCTCCCTCTGGTGGTCAGAAATATGGGGTTTAGATTCCTACAGAGTCCTTGTCCTTCCTACCATCTTTGATGTGATTCCCTCTCTCCATTTAGTTGTATAGTTTTGTGGGGAAATCTGAAGGTCCATTTCTGGGTGACTCTGGTGTGAGTGTTACCTAGTTGTTTCTGTGGGATGAGGTGAGTTTAGGGTCCTTCTACTCTGCCATCTTCCCCACAATTCAGTTTATTTTGTCTCATAAAAATATTACGACTCCAACTTTCTTTTCACTTCCATTTGCATGATAAATGGTTTTGTGTCCCATTACTTCCAATCTGCTTTTATTTTTAGGTCTGAAGTGATTCTCTGCTAGGCAGCATAGAGATGGGTCTTGCTTCCTCTTTACAGTCTATGTTTTCTGATTGGGATATTTAGTCCTTTTTTGTTCAAGCAATCATTGAGAAAGTATTTGTATCTCTCTAGTTGACTTCACAAGGAAAAGTGTGACAGGCTTCGCTCTGAGAAGGAGGTCTGCGTGGAACGCCTCTTTCAACTCATGGCTTGTTTCTGGCTGACGGAAGGCTTCTCAAGGGTGTGTACGGAAGCCTAGGGGAAAAGCGGCTACACTTCTCTCTCCGGGGGGAAAAAAGCAAGAACCCAAAAGCATCGGCGAGAAACCGTCTCTCAACGATCACCTTCTTTCCTGACGAGACAGAAACATGTTCAACTCTGTGTGTGTGTGTGTGTGTGTGTGTGTGTGTGTGTGTGAGGGCACGCGCGCGCGCGCGTGCGTGAGTGAATAAGGAGAGTGCCATGTACTGACCTGGGAAAAGCAAGTCTGCGTCTACGGCGACTCGCCACTAGCATCTTCAGGTATCCTGGAGAGAGAAGCATTTCCAAAAGTGGGTGTGGAAGCATCATGAAAGTGCCGTACGCTTTACTACCTTTCCCTGGACCTAACTCCGAGAAACGTCCTCCCTGACGATAGAAAAGAGCTGAGCCATCTCAAGGCTGCGTGTGATCGCACAGGGACAGTTCCCTGGACCTAACTCCGAGAAAAGCGTCGGGGTACAAGGCAGCTTTCAACGGACGTCTTCTTTCGTGAGCCCAGAAGCGTTTGCATATGTAGGCGTGGAAGCGTCAGCAGAGCGCCGTAGACCCTCCCTCTAAGAGGCAACCTCGCTTCTGCGAAGCCGTCTTGCACCTGACATCCTTTGCCTTGGAGACGGGAGCCTTTTATATAGTCGTGGTGGAAGCACAAGGAACGTGCCGTGCCCTGTCCTCATCTCTTAGAAACAAGGCCGCGCGCAATGGGACTTTCAGCGTAGCATATGGACGGGGTCATGAAGTCAGTCGAGATTGCAAGTGGACGTGTGCAGGCATAAGGAGAGTGCCCTATCCTTAACTCCTTGAAAGCGTGACGGAGGGAGACCGTCTTTCAAGCGAACCCCTCTCCGGAGGATATATCGAAGCAGTGACAAAAGTGGATGTGGAAGCACAACGCAAGGGTTCTATACGAAACTCGGAAAAGAAGGTGGTGTAGAAGGCAGCTTTCCCCCGCGTCTTGGTTCAGGTTTAGGGAAGGGATACTCACTGCGCGTGTGGAAGCCTAGGGAAAGTACCATGGGCTGATGTGTGAAAACCAAGCCTGCGCAGAACGCAACGTTCAGCGCACATCTTGTTTCACGAAGAGAGAAGCCTTTCCAATGTGTGCGTGGAAGCCTAAGGCCAAGTGCCATATATCCTTACCCCCACGGAAAACCGCTGTAGGAAACCCGTCGTTCAACTCACAGATTCCCGGAGGAAGTTTTTCTAAAGTGCGTGTGGAGGCCCAAGGAAAAGTGTGACAGGCTTCGCTCTGAGAAGGAGGTCTGTGTGGAACGCCTCTTTCAGCTCACGGCTTGTTTCTGGCTGAGGGAAGGCTTCTCAAGGGTGTGTACGGAAGCCTAGGCAAAAAGCGCATACACTTCACTCTCCGGGGGGAAAAGGGCAAGCACCCAAAAGCATTGGCGAGAAACCGTCTCTCAACGAACACCTCCTTTCCTGACGAGACAGAAACATGTTCAACTCTGTGTGTGTGTGTGTGTGTGTGTGTGCGCGCGCGCGCGCGTGAGTGAATAAGGAATGTGCCATGCACTCACCTGGGAAAAGCAAGTCTGCGTATACGGCAACTCTCCACTAACATCTTCAGGTATCCTGGAGAGAGAAGCATTTCCAAAAGTGGGTGTGGAAGCATCATGGATGTGCCGTACGCTTTACAACCGTTCAACACCCAAACTCAACACCCAAAAAACAAATAAGCGAGTCAAGAAATGGGCAGAAGATATGAACAGATATTTCTCCAAAGAAGACACACAAATGGCCAACAGACATATGACAAACTGCTCAACATCACTTGGCATGGGGAAAAAGAAATCCAAATGACAATGAGATACCACTTCACACCAGTCAGAATTGCAAAAATTAACAAGCGAGGAAATAACAAATGTTGGTGAGGAGAAAGGGGAACTCTCTTACACTTCTAAGTGGGAATGAAAACTGGTACAGCCACTTTGGAAAACAATATGGAGGTTCCTCAAGAACTTAAAAGAGAGCTCCCTTACAACCCAGCAATTTTATTTACCCCAAAGCTACAAATGTAGTGATCTGAAGGGGCAACTGCACCCCGAATGTTTATAGCGACATTGTCCACAATAGCCAAACCGTGGAAGGAACCAAGACATCCATCGACAGATAAATGGATAAAGAAAACATGGTATATACATATACAAAGGAATATGACTCAGCCATCAGAAAGGATCAATATTTAGCATATCGATGTGGAAGGCACTGGAGGGTATTATGCTGAGCAAAATAAGTCAGTCAGAGAAAAACAATTATTATATGGTTTTACTCATATGTGGAATAGAAGGAACAGCACAGAGGATCATAGGGGAAGGGAGGGAAAATGAATGCGAAGAAACCAGAGAGGAAGAAAATCCATGACAGGTTCCTAACTATTGGAAACAAACTGAGGGTTGCTGGAGGAAAGGTGGGTGGGGAGATGGAGTAACTGTGTGATGGGCATTAAGGAATGCATGTGATGTGATGAACACTGGGTGTTATACACAACTGATGAATTGTGGAACGCTACATTTGAAACTACTGGTGTACTCTCTGTTGGCTAATTCAATTTCAATGTTAAAAAAGTCTATTTTGTCTGATATAAGGATTGCTACTCTGACTTCTTTTGACATCCACTTGTATGATTAATGTTTCTCCACCTCTTAATTTCCATCTGCAGGTGTCTTTAGGTGTGAAATCTTTTATATATATATACAAACTCTGTCATGCTCTTTTGCTTGGAGCATTTAGTCCATTTACATTCCAACTAATTATCATTAGACATGTATTTATTGATATTTTGTTACTTGTTTCATAGTTTTTTGTGTAGTTTTTCTCTGATCCTTTCTTCTCTTGCTCTCTCTCTCATGGTTTGCTCGTTTTCTTTAATGATATTCTTGGATTTCTTTCCCTTTATCTTTTGCATGTGTATTAGAGGTTTGGGTTTGTGGTGACCCCCTGGATTATATATAGCCTTTTCAGTCTATATTAAGTTGAATGCTGTTTAAGTTCAAACCCACTGTTGACTCCTCCTCATGTGTTAGGGTATATGTTTTCATATTTTACATACTTTTATTTTGTGAATCCCTTAACTGATTTTTACAGAAATACTTATTTTTACTGCTTCCTTGATTCATTATTGTCATACTCTCACTTACGATTTTTTTCCACTCATAGTGTCCCCTTCAATATTTTTTGTAGTTAATTTAGTGGTCATGAACTCTTTTAGTTTGTGTGGCTAAGAAACTCTTTTTCTCCCCTTCTTTTCTGAAGGATAGGCTTGCTGCATAAATTATTCCTTGCTGCAGATTTTTCTCATTCAGCACTTTGAATATTTAACGCCACTTTCTTCTGTCCTGCATAGTTTCTGCTGAAAACTCAGCTGATAGATTTATGGGCTTTCCCTTGCATGTTAACTGTCTTCTTTTATCTTGCTGCTTTAAATGTTTTTTCTTTATCACTACCTTTTCCCATTTGGATTACTATGTATCTTGATGTGGACCTCCTTAGGTTGATTTTGTGGGAGGGGATCTCTATGCCTTATGGATTTGTATAGGTTTCCTTCACCAGATTAGGTTAAGTTTTCAGCTCTTCTTTGGTCAAATAGATTTTCTGCCCCCTTTTCCCCCTTTTCACCTTCTGGGATCCCTCTCATGTGGGTGTTGTTACACTGGATGGAGTCACTGAATTCCCTATGTCTCTTCTCATTTTTGCATACTTCTTTTTCCTCTCATTTGTTCCGCTTGATTACTTTCCATTACTGTCTTCTAGTTCATTAATTTGTTCCTCTGCTTCGTCCATCCTGCTAATTATTCTATCTAGTATATTCTTCATTTCATTTCTTGTGTTCCACATCTCTGATTATTTCTTTCATATCTCTTTGTTAAGAGTCTCAATGATGTTCCCCCTTCTGATGTCCTCCCTCCTTTCATTTCCCCAGTGAGTATCTTTATAATTGTTATCTTAAATTTTCTGTCAGGCATGTTCCTTATATCCATTTTGTTTAGGTCTCTTGCTGTGGCTTTGTCCTCTTCTTTCGTTTAGGACATAGTCCTCTGTCTGCTCATTTGGCCTACTTCTCAGAGAATATCTCTCTGTTAGGAAGGTCAGATATATTGCTTGTTCTTGAAAATACGGGGCAGAACATACATTTTTCACTTGGTGATGCTGGTTCTCCTCTGAAGGTAATGCATAGCAACAACAGAGACTGGATCTGGACTGTGTCATTGTGCACAACACATGGGGTGTGCTGTTTTAACAAGATGCATGCGTGTTCTGTGGGTGATGGGGAGACATATTGTTGTCAAGGATTGTGTGGGTCTTATCAGGGAGGGTATCCACAGCACTGGGACTGAAGCAGGTGTGGTAGGTGTGGGGATGGGCCATGGTTTATGCAAGTTAGTGATTGCTAGATTGTGCTTGGTCTTGCAGGTAGGTGTGTGTTTATAATGAGGGGCCGTAGAGGGAAATGGCACCTGCCAGCTCCTTTGTTCCTGGACAAGTCCCTTAGCAAACTCTGAGTTCAGGAACTATGTCTCCCTTGTTTAATCCTCAAGCACCTTTCAACCTGCTTCACCCAAGCTTCTCCACACTCTTTGCTCTGCTTAATCTTTAAGGACAGATCTCAGCTTCCTATCACCTTCTGTGCTCTCTCAGAGCTGAGACAGCTGATTTTTAAAAGTTCCAAGCTTTAAGTCTGCTGGTTGTATACGCTCACAAATGTCATCCCTTCTGATTTTCAAAGCCATAAGCTATGAGGATGTCTCTACGCTTTAGAGGCTCCCCGGTGTAGTAGTTTGTTTCTGGCCCCTCTGTGACTGTGGTTCCCTCCCTCTGGTGGTCAGAAATATGGGGTTTAGATTCCTACAGAGTCCTTGTCCTTCCTACCATCTTTGATGTGATTCCCTCTCTCCATTTAGTTGTATAGTTTTGTGGGGAAATCTGAAGGTCCATTTCTGGGTGACTCTGGTGTGAGTGTTACCTAGTTGTATCTGTGGGATGAGGTGAGTTTAGGGTCCTTCTACTCTGCCATCTTCCCCACAATTCAGTTTATTTTGTCTCATAAAAATATTACGACTCCAACTTTCTTTTCACTTCCATTTGCATGATAAATGGTTTTGTGTCCCATTACTTCCAATCTGCTTTTATTTTTAGGTCTGAAGTGATTCTCTGCTAGGCAGCATAGAGATGGGTCTTGCTTCCTCTTTACAGTCTATGTTTTCTGATTGGGATATTTAGTCCTTTTTTGTTAAAGCAATCATTGAGAAAGTATTTGTATCTCTCTAGTTGACTTCACAAGGAAAAGTGTGACAGGCTTCGCTCTGAGAAGGAGGTCTGCGTGGAACGCCTCTTTCAACTCATGGCTTGTTTCTGGCTGACGGAAGGCTTCTCAAGGGTGTGTACGGAAGCCTAGGGAAAAAGCGGCTACACTTCTCTCTCCGGGGGGAAAAAAGCAAGAACCCAAAAGCATCGGCGAGAAACCGTCTCTCAACGATCACCTTCTTTCCTGACGAGACAGAAACATGTTCAACTCTGTGTGTGTGTGTGTGTGTGTGTGTGTGTGTGTGTGTGAGGGCACGCGCGCGCGCGCGTGCATGAGTGAATAAGGAGAGTGCCATGTACTGACCTGGGAAAAGCAAGTCTGCGTCTACGGCGACTCGCCACTAGCATCTTCAGGTATCCTGGAGAGAGAAGCATTTCCAAAAGTGGGTGTGGAAGCATCATGAAAGTGCCGTACGCTTTACTACCTTTCCCTGGACCTAACTCCGAGAAACGTCCTCCCTGACGATAGAAAAGAGCTGAGCCATCTCAAGGCTGCGTGTGATCGCACAGGGACCGTTCCCTGGACCTAACTCCGAGAAACGCGTCGGGGTACAAGGCAGCTTTCAACGGACGTCTTCTTTCGTGAGCCCAGAAGCGTTTGCATATGTAGGCGTGGAAGCGTCAGCAGAGCGCCGTAGACCCTCCCTCTAAGAGGCAACCTCGCTTCTGCGAAGCCGTCTTGCACCTGACATCCTTTGCCTTGGAGACGGGAGCCTTTTATATAGTCGTGGTGGAAGCACAAGGAACGTGCCGTGCCCTGTCCTCATCTCTTAGAAACAAGGCCGCGCGCAATGGGACTTTCAGCGTAGCATATGGACGGGGTCATGAAGTCAGTCGAGATTGCAAGTGGACGTGTGCAGGCATAAGGAGAGTGCCCTATCCTTAACTCCTTGAAAGCGTGACGGAGGGAGACCGTCTTTCAAGCGAACCCCTCTCCGGAGGATATATCGAAGCAGTGACAAAAGTGGATGTGGAAGCACAACGCAACGGTTCTATACGAAACTCGGAAAAGAAGGTGGTGTAGAAGGCAGCTTTCCCCCGCGTCTTGGTTCCGGTTTAGGGAAGGGATACTCACTGCGCGTGTGGAAGCCTAGGGAAAGTACCATGGGCTGATGTGTGAAAACCAAGCCTGCGCAGAACGCAACGTTCAGCGCACATCTTGTTTCACGAAGAGAGAAGCCTTTCCAATGTGTGCGTGGAAGCCTAAGGCCAAGTGCCATATATCCTTACCCCCACGGAAAACCGCTGTAGGAAACCCGTCGTTCAACTCACAGATTCCCGGAGGAAGTTTTTCTAAAGTGCGTGTGGAGGCCCAAGGAAAAGTGTGACAGGCTTCGCTCTGAGAAGGAGGTCTGTGTGGAACGCCTCTTTCAGCTCACGGCTTGTTTCTGGCTGAGGGAAGGCTTCTCAAGGGTGTGTACGGAAGCCTAGGCAAAAAGCGCATACACTTCACTCTCCGGGGGGAAAAGGGCAAGCACCCAAAAGCATTGGCGAGAAACCGTCTCTCAACGAACACCTCCTTTCCTGACGAGACAGAAACATGTTCAACTCTGTGTGTGTGTGTGTGTGTGTGTGCGCGCGCGCGCGCGTGAGTGAATAAGGAATGTGCCATGCACTCACCTGGGAAAAGCAAGTCTGCGTATACGGCAACTCTCCACTAACATCTTCAGGTATCCTGGAGAGAGAAGCATTTCCAAAAGTGGGTGTGGAAGCATCATGAATGTGCCGTACGCTTTACAACCGTTCAACACCCAAACTCAACACCCAAAAAACAAATAAGCGAGTCAAGAAATGGGCAGAAGATATGAACAGATATTTCTCCAAAGAAGACACACAAATGGCCAACAGACATATGACAAACTGCTCAACATCACTTGGCATGGGGAAAAAGAAATCCAAATGACAATGAGATACCACTTCACACCAGTCAGAATTGCAAAAATTAACAAGCGAAGAAATAACAAATGTTGGTGAGGAGAAAGGGGAACTCTCTTACACTTCTAAGTGGGAATGAAAACTGGTACAGCCACTTTGGAAAACAATATGGAGGTTCCTCAAGAACTTAAAACAGAGCTCCCTTACAACCCAGCAATTTTATTTACCCCAAAGCTACAAATGTAGTGATCTGAAGGGGCAACTGCACCCCGAATGTTTATAGCGATATTGTCCACAATAGCCAAACCGTGGAAGGAACCAAGACATCCATCGACAGATAAATGGATAAAGAAAACATGGTATATACATATACAAAGGAATATGACTCAGCCATCAGAAAGGATCAATATTTAGCATATCGATGTGGAAGGCACTGGAGGGTATTATGCTGAGCAAAATAAGTCAGTCAGAGAAAAACAATTATTATATGGTTTTACTCATATGTGGAATAGAAGGAACAGCACAGAGGATCATAGGGGAAGGGAGGGAAAATGAATGCGAAGAAACCAGAGAGGAAGAAAATCCATGACAGGTTCCTAACTATTGGAAACAAACTGAGGGTTGCTGGAGGAAAGGTGGGTGGGGAGATGGAGTAACTGTGTGATGGGCATTAAGGAATGCATGTGATGTGATGAACACTGGGTGTTATACACAACTGATGAATTGTGGAACGCTACATTTGAAACTACTGGTGTACTCTCTGTTGGCTAATTCAATTTCAATGTTAAAAAAGTCTATTTTGTCTGATATAAGGATTGCTACTCTGACTTCTTTTGACATCCACTTGTATGATTAATGTTTCTCCACCTCTTAATTTCCATCTGCAGGTGTCTTTAGGTGTGAAATCTTTTATATATATATACAAACTCTGTCATGCTCTTTTGCTTGGAGCATTTAGTCCATTTACATTCCAACTAATTATCATTAGACATGTATTTATTGATGTTTTGTTACTTGTTTCATAGTTTTTTGTGTAGTTTTTCTCTGATCCTTTCTTCTCTTGCTCTCTCTCTCATGGTTTGCTCGTTTTCTTTAATGATATTCTTGGATTTCTTTCCCTTTATCTTTTGCATGTGTATTAGAGGTTTGGGTTTGTGGTGACCCCCTGGATTATATATAGCCTTTTCAGTCTATATTAAGTTGAATGCTGTTTAAGTTCAAACCCACTGTTGACTCCTCCTCATGTGTTAGGGTATATGTTTTCATATTTTACATACTTTTATTTTGTGAATCCCTTAACTGATTTTTACAGAAATACTTATTTTTACTGCTTCCTTGATTCATTATTGTCATACTCTCACTTACGATTTTTTTCCACTCATAGTGTCCCCTTCAATATTTTTTGTAGTTAATTTAGTGGTCATGAACTCTTTTAGTTTGTGTGGCTAAGAAACTCTTTTTCTCCCCTTCTTTTCTGAAGGATAGGCTTGCTGGATAAATTATTCCTTGCTGCAGATTTTTCTCATTCAGCACTTTGAATATTTAACGCCACTTTCTTCTGTCCTGCATAGTTTCTGCTGAAAACTCAGCTGATAGATTTATGGGCTTTCCCTTGCATGTTAACTGTCTTCTTTTATCTTGCTGCTTTAAATGTTTTTTCTTTATCACTACCTTTTCCCATTTGGATTACTATGTATCTTGATGTGGACCTCCTTAGGTTGATTTTGTGGGAGGGGATCTCTATGCCTTATGGATTTGTATAGGTTTCCTTCACCAGATTAGGTTAAGTTTTCAGCTCTTCTTTGGTCAAATAGATTTTCTGCCCCCTTTTCCCCCTTTTCACCTTCTGGGATCCCTCTCATGTGGGTGTTGTTACACTGGATGGAGTCACTGAATTCCCTATGTCTCTTCTCATTTTTGCATACTTCTTTTTCCTCTCATTTGTTCCGCTTGATTACTTTCCATTACTGTCTTCTAGTTCATTAATTTGTTCCTCTGCTTCGTCCATCCTGCTAATTATTCTATCTAGTATATTCTTCATTTCATTTCTTGTGTTCCACATCTCTGATTATTTCTTTCATATCTCTTTGTTAAGAGTCTCAATGATGTTCCCCCTTCTGATGTCCTCCCTCTTTTCATTTCCCCAGTGAGTATCTTTATAATTGTTATCTTAAATTTTCTGTCAGGCATGTTCCTTATATCCATTTTGTTTAGGTCTCTTGCTGTGGCTTTGTCCTCTTCTTTCGTTTAGGACATAGTCCTCTGTCTGCTCATTTGGCCTACTTCTCAGAGAATATCTCTCTGTTAGGAAGGTCAGATATATTGCTTGTTCTTGAAAATACGGGGCAGAACATACATTTTTCACTTGGTGATGCTGGTTCTCCTCTGAAGGTAATGCATAGCAACAACAGAGACTGGATCTGGACTGTGTCATTGTGCACAACACATGGGGTGTGCTGTTTTAACAAGATGCATGCGTGTTCTGTGGGTGATGGGGAGACATATTGTTGTCAAGGATTGTGTGGGTCTTATCAGGGAGGGTATCCACAGCACTGGGACTGAAGCAGGTGTGGTAGGTGTGGGGATGGGCCATGGTTTATGCAAGTTAGTGATTGCTAGATTGTGCTTGGTCTTGCAGGTAGGTGTGTGTTTATAATGAGGGGCCGTAGAGGGAAATGGCACCTGCCAGCTCCTTTGTTCCTGGACAAGTCCCTTAGCAAACTCTGAGTTCAGGAACTATGTCTCCCTTGTTTAATCCTCAAGCACCTTTCAACCTGCTTCACCCAAGCTTCTCCACACTCTTTGCTCTGCTTAATCTTTAAGGACAGATCTCAGCTTCCTATCACCTTCTGTGCTCTCTCAGAGCTGAGACAGCTGATTTTTAAAAGTTCCAAGCTTTAAGTCTGCTGGTTGTATACGCTCACAAATGTCATCCCTTCTGATTTTCAAAGCCATAAGCTATGAGGATGTCTCTACGCTTTAGAGGCTCCCCGGTGTAGTAGTTTGTTTCTGGCCCCTCTGTGACTGTGGTTCCCTCCCTCTGGTGGTCAGAAATATGGGCTTTAGATTCCTACAGAGTCCTTGTCCTTCCTACCATCTTTGATGTGATTCCCTCTCTCCATTTAGTTGTATAGTTTTGTGGGGAAATCTGAAGGTCCATTTCTGGGTGACTCTGGTGTGAGTGTTACCTAGTTGTATCTGTGGGATGAGGTGAGTTTAGGGTCCTTCTACTCTGCCATCTTCCCCACAATTCAGTTTATTTTGTCTCATAAAAACATTACGACTCCAACTTTCTTTTCACTTCCATTTGCATGATAAATGGTTTTGTGTCCCATTACTTCCAATCTGCTTTTATTTTTAGGTCTGAAGTGATTCTCTGCTAGGCAGCATAGAGATGGGTCTTGCTTCCTCTTTACAGTCTATGTTTTCTGATTGGGATATTTAGTCCTTTTTTGTTAAAGCAATCATTGAGAAAGTATTTGTATCTCTCTAGTTGACTTCACAAGGAAAAGTGTGACAGGCTTCGCTCTGAGAAGGAGGTCTGCGTGGAACGCCTCTTTCAACTCATGGCTTGTTTCTGGCTGACGGAAGGCTTCTCAAGGGTGTGTACGGAAGCCTAGGGAAAAAGCGGCTACACTTCTCTCTCCGGGGGGAAAAAAGCAAGAACCCAAAAGCATCGGCGAGAAACCGTCTCTCAACGATCACCTTCTTTCCTGACGAGACAGAAACATGTTCAACTCTGTGTGTGTGTGTGTGTGTGTGTGTGTGTGTGTGTGTGTGTGAGGGCACGCGCGCGCGCGCGTGCGTGAGTGAATAAGGAGAGTGCCATGTACTGACCTGGGAAAAGCAAGTCTGCGTCTACGGCGACTCGCCACTAGCATCTTCAGGTATCCTGGAGAGAGAAGCATTTCCAAAAGTGGGTGTGGAAGCATCATGAAAGTGCCGTACGCTTTACTACCTTTCCCTGGACCTAACTCCGAGAAACGTCCTCCCTGACGATAGAAAAGAGCTGAGCCATCTCAAGGCTGCGTGTGATCGCACAGGGACAGTTCCCTGGACCTAACTCCGAGAAACGCGTCGGGGTACAAGGCAGCTTTCAACGGACGTCTTCTTTCGTGAGCCCAGAAGCGTTTGCATATGTAGGCGTGGAAGCGTCAGCAGAGCGCCGTAGACCCTCCCTCTAAGAGGCAACCTCGCTTCTGCGAAGCCGTCTTGCACCTGACATCCTTTGCCTTGGAGACGGGAGCCTTTTATATAGTCGTGGTGGAAGCACAAGGAACGTGCCGTGCCCTGTCCTCATCTCTTAGAAACAAGGCCGCGCGCAATGGGACTTTCAGCGTAGCATATGGACGGGGTCATGAAGTCAGTCGAGATTGCAAGTGGACGTGTGCAGGCATAAGGAGAGTGCCCTATCCTTAACTCCTTGAAAGCGTGACGGAGGGAGACCGTCTTTCAAGCGAACCCCTCTCCGGAGGATATATCGAAGCAGTGACAAAAGTGGATGTGGAAGCACAACGCAACGGTTCTATACGAAACTCGGAAAAGAAGGTGGTGTAGAAGGCAGCTTTCCCCCGCGTCTTGGTTCCGGTTTAGGGAAGGGATACTCACTGCGCGTGTGGAAGCCTAGGGAAAGTACCATGGGCTGATGTGTGAAAACCAAGCCTGCGCAGAACGCAACGTTCAGCGCACATCTTGTTTCACGAAGAGAGAAGCCTTTCCAATGTGTGCGTGGAAGCCTAAGGCCAAGTGCCATATATCCTTACCCCCACGGAAAACCGCTGTAGGAAACCCGTCGTTCAACTCACAGATTCCCGGAGGAAGTTTTTCTAAAGTGCGTGTGGAGGCCCAAGGAAAAGTGTGACAGGCTTCGCTCTGAGAAGGAGGTCTGTGTGGAACGCCTCTTTCAGCTCACGGCTTGTTTCTGGCTGAGGGAAGGCTTCTCAAGGGTGTGTACGGAAGCCTAGGCAAAAAGCGCATACACTTCACTCTCCGGGGGGAAAAGGGCAAGCACCCAAAAGCATTGGCGAGAAACCGTCTCTCAACGAACACCTCCTTTCCTGACGAGACAGAAACATGTTCAACTCTGTGTGTGTGTGTGTGTGTGTGTGTGTGTGTGCGCGCGCGCGCGCGTGAGTGAATAAGGAATGTGCCATGCACTCACCTGGGAAAAGCAAGTCTGCGTATACGGCAACTCTCCACTAACATCTTCAGGTATCCTGGAGAGAGAAGCATTTCCAAAAGTGGGTGTGGAAGCATCATGAATGTGCCGTACGCTTTACAACCGTTCAACACCCAAACTCAACACCCAAAAAACAAATAAGCGAGTCAAGAAATGGGCAGAAGATATGAACAGATATTTCTCCAAAGAAGACACACAAATGGCCAACAGACATATGACAAACTGCTCAACATCACTTGGCATGGGGAAAAAGAAATCCAAATGACAATGAGATACCACTTCACACCAGTCAGAATTGCAAAAATTAACAAGCGAAGAAATAACAAATGTTGGTGAGGAGAAAGGGGAACTCTCTTACACTTCTAAGTGGGAATGAAAACTGGTACAGCCACTTTGGAAAACAATATGGAGGTTCCTCAAGAACTTAAAAGAGAGCTCCCTTACAACCCAGCAATTTTACTTACCCCAAAGCTACAAATGTAGTGATCTGAAGGGGCAACTGCACCCCGAATGTTTATAGCGACATTGTCCACAATAGCCAAACCGTGGAAGGAACCAAGACATCCATCGACAGATAAATGGATAAAGAAAACATGGTATATACATATACAAAGGAATATGACTCAGCCATCAGAAAGGATCAATATTTAGCATATCGATGTGGAAGGCACTGGAGGGTATTATGCTGAGCAAAATAAGTCAGTCAGAGAAAAACAATTATTATATGGTTTTACTCATATGTGGAATAGAAGGAACAGCACAGAGGATCATAGGGGAAGGGAGGGAAAATGAATGCGAAGAAACCAGAGAGGAAGAAAATCCATGACAGGTTCCTAACTATTGGAAACAAACTGAGGGTTGCTGGAGGAAAGGTGGGTGGGGAGATGGAGTAACTGTGTGATGGGCATTAAGGAATGCATGTGATGTGATGAACACTGGGTGTTATACACAACTGATGAAT